>NC_056743.1:1654581256-1654783756 GCF_019279795.1 Protopterus annectens
TTTGATGATCATAGAGCATATTCTTGTCATCTTTTTACATTCACCTAATTTGCTACCTGTGGCCTTATGTACAACTAATCTATTTGCCACTATACACGATCCTTAACAACAAATTCAGCCCACTCCTAGCCAGAAAGCATTTTTTCAGTCCAGTGTCTACTGTTCATTAAGAAATCACAATTCAGATTCCAACGCTCTGCAAATACTCTATTTTACATTATCTACAAAGGATTATGATCTCATTAACCTTGACTCAGCTGTCTCAAACTTCATCTCACCAAATATGTTCATTGAACCATCTTTTCACTCATTTCAGTAAAGGTCTTCCTGGACATCTGAAATCCTTCACTGCCTATTCCTTATTCCAGTTATATCTTACATGACCATAATTTAACACCCCAGCACCTGTTCTTTTTTCCAGTTATATCTTACTTAAGCATAATCCATCACACTTGTCTTCCACTACCCTTAATTCTGTTTCACTCTCTTTCATTGCATATACAAAATGTTTCCTACTCTCTTTATATAAAATTCATTACTTTGTTTAAAGTCACTTCAAATTTGCTCTGACTGCTCATAGGTTAGTAGCAAGGGTATTATGTGATAAGTTACATGATGATGTTTATTTGTAGCACTCCTGAGCTGGCTACCCAATATATGCTTACTGTGTTAATTCAATTTTAAGCATACCTAAATTTGTATTTAATTTTTAAATTTCCTCTGCACTATATAAGTATACATGTATAATATACATGTATACAATAAGTGTGTGTTCTCTATAATGAAATAAAATGTAAAAGAATATGTGATTTGTAAATAATGTGTGTGTGTGTGTGTGTGTGTGTGTGTGTGTGTGTGTGTGTGTGTGTGCATATATATATATATATATATATATATATATATATATATATATATATATTTAGAGAGAGAGAGAGAGACAGACAGAGAGAGAGATACAGAATCCTGAAAGCCAAAAATCCTGATACCCAAAATCCTGAGACCAAAATTTTGAAAGTTCAAAATAATGAAAACTCAAAATACTGAAAACACACAGGATACCAACACTTATTATATTCCAGCACAAGTACATACAGAAACATATTACCCTTCAACTATATGCAGGGGGAAGCCACCCTGCTCCCTCTACACTCCCTGCTACTTAAATATATCAACTCCGAGTTTGTACTTCACTACACTAAGTACAATCTTGGAGTTGATAACTAGTGCTTACCACTCCCACTGATAAGCTAGAAGGCTACCCTCCAACACAGAAAGGTCTGGAGGGCTCAGAAACTTACAAAACAGTCCTGGATACAGTAAGTCTATATCTGGACTAGACTAGTTACAGAAAAGGCGGGAAATAAGCTTAGAAACGTTTTTTGTTTGTTTGTTTTCTTTTGACAGAAAAGCAGTTAAAAAGTAGCAAAAACACTTTAAATGCAATACAAGCTAGCGCACTTGAGTGTGTAGCAATATTAAGGCTAATACAGTTTAAATAAATGGAGATAAATTAAAAATGACAAAAAAACAAGTGCAGAGAGCAGCAAATTATGAACAAATTAAAATGGAGGCTCTGAGAGTATCTCTTTCTCAATAATAATAATAATAATAATAATAATAATAATAATAATAATAATAATGATAGTAATAATAATAATAATAATAGTAATAATAATAATAATAATAATAATAATATCATCTGCATAATTTAACAAAATGGGCATTTTCATTCCTTCATTTGAAATATAGCTCATAATATCCATCTCCTTGTGAATATTGCATTAATTACTAATATGAATAATGCCTTACTCAATGAACAACCTTGTCTAATACCCTTTTACATCTTTATATATTCACTCAACCATCCATTTATCATAATCTTTACTATGTTATGCGCCTATTCTGACATGTACTTATTCTTAAGCTTCTTATATTATATACATCAAATGGGTCTATATTAGAACATCGAAGTTTCAAAACTTTGAATGTTCTAATATTGACCCCTATTCAGCGAAAGCTGAAAACATTGAACATGCAGAACAGCATTTTTTTTTCCTTGGGAAAATATTTGCAGTTCCACAACACATACACACAACGCAAGCACACCAAACAAAAAACAATCCACACACATACACATAAAATCTTACACCTAACCCTACACTAAACTATACACAGACCACTAATTATCCACTTAACTTAACCCAAACCCTAACCCTAAGGTCCGCCACTATTGCACACTCACCTTACCTGCGCCCTAACCCTAACTCACCTAACCCACCCTAACCCTCATGTCCACACAATCGCTCACATACCTAACCCACACCCTAACCTTAACTAACCTAACCCACACTCAATCGCAAACTTACCTGAACCTGACCTGTAACTTTCCACCACAGAGCTGAAAATACAGAAGCAACAGAAACGGATAACCAAATTCTTTCCATAGAAAAATTTGGTTTTCTGTTCCTTTGATGTTTTCAGCTTTTGCTGAATAGGGGTTGATATTAGAACATTCAAAGTTTTGAAACTTCGATGTTCTAATATAGACTCCATCAAATATATCCCATAATACTGAGAGAGGAAATGAATTGAATGCTTTGCTTAAATCTCCTCCCATTACTTTTGCTTGAGCATTTCTATCTACTTTATCATCTACTCTTTCCCTAAGTATTAACAATAAAGCTTAGACCTTTTCCCTTGTATTCCAAATACATGTTCATTTGCATCATCACCTGCTTTTTATCCCAATTTTTTTGTAATATTTTCATAAAAATCTTATAATTTATATTATTTAGCACAATTGGTCTCCAGTTCTGTAGTTATTCTTCTCTCCTTTTTTCAATATAAACCTGATACCTCTACATAGCTCCTTATACCCGAAACCTTTTCTAACCATTCATTTACTACATTTTAAACCATTTATTTTGCTCTAGAGTAATACTTTTATACATAGGTTCATAGGTTCATAGATTAGTACTAAGCTAACTGCCCTTGCGAGCCATTTTAAGCCTAGTCAATTATCCCTTGTGAGACTCAAACCCTGTACCTTGTGTTTGTAAGGCAAACACCTTACCATTAGGCCACCCTCCCATTCACATCTTATATTCCATTCAGTCAGAACCTGCTGCAGAATCTAATTTCATTACTTTTATTGCCTATTTTAGTTCCTTGGTTCTTATATCTTGTTCTAAATCCTTATTCTCCATGTCAGAAAATGTATATAGCTTCTATTCTTTCCACGTCTTTGTACTCTGCTCTTTAAACAATGTCTTAATGTATTATTTAATACATTCATAATCTCCTTGTGTGTATTATGCATTTTACCAAGGAAGCCTTCATCTCCCTCATTACACATTTTTTTTCTTTGATTATTTTACTTAAATATGGTGCAATTTCTTCCCTTTTTCCTTTCAGGAAATATCTTTCTTTGTACAATAATTGTTCTATTTTTTCTTAATTGAAACATTTAATTTCTGTTCCTTAATAAAAAAAATCATCATTATTCTCTAAACAATCTATCATTTAATTGTTTAAATTGTTATATGTTATTTTTTTCCATGTGTAGCTTCTCTTTCTCCCATGTCACATAACATTTTTTATATTTTGGTTTAAAATTTAGCCACTCATTCTGACCAATCATTATAAAAATCTTTAATTTTTACATGATCTTGCTATAATGTCATATCCTCTTTTCTCCCTTTAACATCTCATTTTACTTTATTTATTAATTGTATACCTTTCCCTATTTTTATATGATCATCATTTCCCTTTGCCATAATCCAAATTGCCGTGTGCTCAGAAAAGCCTGTTAATAATAATCTTTGTTTAACTATTACTAAAGATTCTAAAAAAAAAAATATTATTTGTCCCCTCTTTTTATACACCCAAGTCTCTAAATTCCATATTTTAATTGTTCATATTTTATAATATCCTTTACTAGTTTAACATCATACGCCTTATTTTGCTGTCTTAAATTGCAATTAAAGTCTTCTACTGTGATTATCTCCATGTTAACTGCTATGTATTGTATTATCTAGCTTTCTAAATATCTCATTTCTCTCTTTTTTTATTAGATATGCAATCATTCTCATAAAATGTTCTCTCCATCTTACATCAATGATAGCAATTTTACCTGTTTTGACAATAGTGATGTCTAACACTTTAATTGCATCTTTATATAAATATTCCTAGGCATGTCTCTTTCCTGAAATTCAATATTACATTTTTCCCCACCATACTTCGGTTTGAATGTTTTCAGACTTTGACAAAAATCTAATGCCTTCTAGTATAATAATATCACTATCTAATTTTTTTCAACATTACAGAATTCCTATCCTTCTTTCCAACTTCTTAAAACTATTAATATTTAATGACAAAACTTTACATACACATAACTCTGTTTTATATATTATGTAGTCATCCTTCCCCTGTCTTTTGTTAAACTCTTGTACATTCTTTCTCGTCATTCTCTCACTCCTTTACCAGTTAAATTTCTCTTTTGTTTAAGTATGTTCTATTTAACATCAGCATTTTCACTTAAAACTGACTCTTCTTCAATATTTTCTAAATTTATGTCCTCCTTAGCTTTTTCTTTTTGCATCATTTATTCTCCATCTGTAATGTTACTATATTTTTTCTTTTTGTTCTACTTCTGATTTCTATATGTCCACCCACCACTAACGTCTTTTCCCATTTTTTTTACATTAGATGTGGTTGTCAGATCAGCAATGACAAACATCTAGAGCCACTAAACATACTGCCGGATATCTACCTCTGCCATAGTTGTTCTTCCATAACACACATGCACACTCACACCTATGGCCAATTTAGTAAGTCCAATTCACCTTCTGCTTGTCTTTAGAATGTGGAAGGAAATCAGAACACTCATAGAAAACCCATGCAAACAGAGGGAGGACATATGTGCTCTGCAAAGAATGGATCCTAGCTCTGAAATGAATCATAAATCCTCTTGTTGATTTATCAAAGCCAAGTTTTTAGACAGGCAAAGAGCATTTGTTTAATGTGAAGGTCAAACCCCCAGTCCCCATGTTTCTTAGCAGTATTTGTAATTTTAATCATCCCAGGTTTTTCTAGCATTTTCCAACTAATACAATGCTAAAGAGGGGGAAGGTAAATAAACTAGAAGTATTTGCATTTGGGGGGGGGTCTCAGAAAGTGAATACATATTGATCTTGCAGTTTCTGTTTTGAAACAGTAGATCTTTCAATTGTTTGCATATCATAACTTTCTGGTATGTTAATTTGATTTAGATTAATCTGTTGAAGTTCTAAGAATCACTTTCTGCTATCCAGTAATTGATTACTTTTAAACATATCATCTAATAGCTCATTGCAGAGTTAACCTATTTTGCATCATTTAAAGATGAACAGTTTGAGAACCTCTTATAGAGTTCTGGCATTTCACAAGCAAGGCTTTTATTTTGTCTCTTAAGTATTTCATAGGTTCATAAATGTGTACTAAGCTAATTGCCCTGGAACCTTTACAAGCCTAGCCCCCCCAAAAAAATGCCCAGGCACCATACCACCTGATGTTAGTTCACAGTCCCCCTATATAGTAGGGCAAATGGAGTGATCCCTAGGTGAACTTTCTGTTACCCATCCACTTGTCAATATTTCTCTTGAAGAGGGCTAGCAAGATGCTCTGCTTGACATGAATGAGAAGCTTATTCCATAGTATGGGCAGTCTTTGGGATATGAACCTGTCCCTCCAGCATGTTCTGTTAATTGTGGTAATGAGGTTGTGATCTCTGGAGCATGTGGCACTGGGTGGTTGGGATTTCTTTATGTGTAGCATTTCTTGTATGGCTGGGTTGGACATGGCTTTGTAAGTCAAGCAGAGATCACCTCTAAGTAGATGATAAGAGACTGTGAACAGCTGAAGTTTTTAGAGTCTGTCCATGTAGGACATGTGTTTAAAGCATAGGATCCTTTTTGTGAGGTACTTTTGTGCCCTCTTCAGCAGATGTAGGTGTCTGGTCAGGTACATGCCAAACAGAGCATTATATTTGATGACTGGTCTAATAAGAGATGAGTAAAGAGGGATCATGACCTCTTTCTACCTGGATGTGAAACGTTTGGTTATAAGATTTGCTACATAGAAGGCCTTTCTGACAAAAGTGGCAATGTGGTGGTCATACCTCTCAACTGTATAGATTTTCACAGAATGTCCAGATTTTGGCCTCATATTGTTGGTGTGTTTCTCCTAAAATCTGTACCTTTCTGGCAAATAGCTGGGAATTGAAGTAATTAAATAATGACAAATATTCGAGTTTAAGACAGTTCAGAAAATTCATGCTAATACAAAACTTATTATTATATCAACTTCCTAAGTTTGTAAGAGCAATATTTAAAATCTGTCCATATTTGTACCCCCATCATTTTAGGTTTTGTCCAGATTTTTTGCTCTTAGAGGTTGAGAGGTATGGAGGTGGTTGAAGGTGAGGTGGTTGTCGACCTGGGTGCACATATCTCTTTTAGCCCCTTCAGAGTTCGGTGGGCTCCCATCAATGTTTCAAAGGAGATGATAACACATTTTTTCATGTTAAGCTTTAGGCCATGGTTCAGACACCAGTCATTAGTCTAAGAGATGCCCTTTTTTAGGATGTCTGCAACACTTGGGGAGTTGATAATGACTCTTAGCTTGCAGACATCAGTGAATTTGGTCAGCCAGGGACCTTCTGTGTTAGCCTGGACTTCTAAGAAGTAGATGTCAAACAGGAGTGGGCCCAGGACCAAGCCCTGTGGACTCCACTTGTGACTGGTCGATAGTCTGCCTTGGAATCTGGAACTTTCACTCTGTGGGTCATGTCTGCGAGCCAGTTTGCAACCCACCTAGTGATGTAAGGATTAGAGTCTAATTTGGTGAGTTTATCAATGATACTTGAATAGGGAATGATATCAAAGGCCTTGGCCAGGCTGAGGTAGGCAGTATGCACTGCCTTACCATGATTTACAGCCTTGGTGACTGCCTTGAAAAAAGTCAACCAGGTTCAGCTGGAAGGCTCCCCCCTTGACAAAGCCAAACTGTGTGGGGTCAAGAGTTTGGAGATTGCCTTTATTTTTGTTAAGCAGGTCCATTATGATGCACTCCATAGGTTTGCAGACCAGACTCATCAGGCTAATGGGGTGATAGTTTCCAGGGTCTGTAGTTGCTCCCCCTTTATGGAGCAGGATGATTGTAGCTGTGCACCATTTGTTAGGGACATAGCCTGAGGTAAGACTGGGATTGAACAGGGCACACAGATGTGGTGTCAGTTTGTTTTGTAGTTCATGTAGGATGCAGCCAAGGATATTATTAGGTCTCATGGACAATGTATTCTTGGCTTTGCACAATGCAGCTTTTACCTGTGCCACAGAAATGATGGACACCAGGCTTTCTTCTGATATTGTGATGGGGTCCTTGGGGGGTGAGAGAAGGGTAAAGTTGGCACTGAGTCTGTCAGCTAGCATGTTGGCTATATCTGTTGGCTCAGTATAGGAGATGCCATTATGCAATAGCTCAGAGCACATCTGTGCATTGCCTTGGAGGTTTTTGATATAGCTAATATAACTATATAAGGCATTGTTGTTGTTTTTGGTGTCAGCTGCAATTCTGTCTTCATAGTTGGCTTTAGAGGATTTGATAAGGGATCTCCGCTTTTTGTTGAGAGTGATAAGGGAGGTTTCCAGGCTTGTGACTTCATTATTTTCTGCAACAGTTTCTTCCTTCTGTTGTAAAGATTATTGATGGCTGGGGACCACCAGATTGGCTGCCTTTTTTTCTAGGAGAGTGTCTTAGTTCTATTTGGTATAGCAAGAACCATGCATTTGTGTATGTTCTCATACAGTGCATTGCTGTATGATTCAGCAGTCCAACAGCTGTTTAACATTGGCATGGGTGCCGAGAAGTTAGATACCTTAGTGAGGGTTGTAGGTGAGATGGAGATTTCAATAGTGATCATTTTGTGGTTGGAGTTAACCAGGGAGAAATTGAATATAGGTGTGGAGAAATGGTCTCCCATGTTGTTGATAACCAGGTCGAGGATGTTGCTTCCTCTAGTGGAGGTCAGAATGAGTTGGCCCAGGGCACTGGAATTGATAAATTCCAGAAAGCATTGGGCCTGCACATTGGTACTTGAATAGTTTTCCCAGTTGATGGAAGGGAAGTTGAAGTCACCCGATACAAGAGTATTGGGTTGGACCTTGATAGAATCCATGGTGCTTAGAAACTTGGAGTGAGAGTCTAGGGACATGTTTGGGGTTCTGTAACAGGCTATGACATATATTTCCTTCTTACCCACTGTTAGTTGTACCTGAAGTATCTCGGATGCATTATGCTGAGCTATCAGTTTGGAGGTGTGCATTTCCTTTAAGAATATGGAGACTTTACTGCCTTTGAAGCTTCTGTATGTATTCTGTGGCCAGAAGGTATGGAATGAGTAGTAGCCTGGGAGTGCAGGTGTGGTTTCTGCCTCTTTAAACCAGGTCTCCATTACAGCACAGATGTCGACATTCTCCATTTTGAGGAGAACTTTGAGCGAGTGCATCTAGATATTTAGACTTCTAGCACTGAGCAGCATGACCCTCAGCTTGCATTTGTTTGTAGCTGTTACAGTAGAATTTTGGTCTTTGGAAAACTGCCTAAAAAAGGCAGTATAGAGGTTGCAGGAGCCTTAGGCAGTACCCAGAATCCCAGGGGTGACAGAAGCAGGCCATCTTTGGCAAAGCATTGAGGTCTGTCAATCATGTCATCCCAGGCAGACAGATACTGGAGCCCCTTAGAATGACACCAGAAACCTATCCAGTTGTTGAAGTCAGTCATTTTCCAACCATACTGTGGTATTATTCTGGGTAATGGTAGAATACTGCTCAGGGCTAGGGTCATACCTGCCTGGGCCATATAATCCAAGAGTTCCATCACATCTCTTTTAATGTAGTCCAGGGAGGTACATCTCATATAATTTACAACCACATAGACAATGACTGAGTCATATTTGTACTTGTTGTGGAGTGACCTGAGTGCATGTGTTATGTGGTGGATCCTGACACCTGATAGACAACTGACTGTCACCTTCTCCTTGTTCAACCTACTGAGTCGGACATCAGCATACCTCACAATTGAGTCTCCTATGATTAGCACATTGGCCAAAGTGTTTTGCCTTAAGGGCTTAGGTTGAGGGGCACACTGTGGTGGTGAGCTATGTGTTCTGTGGTTAGTGTTGTGTTGTGGTAGTTGAGTGTGTTTCTGTCTCGGGGGTCTCTGTTGTTTGGGTAAATTTTTATTGAGAGCCTCCATGAAAGTGGGTGCATGGTTTGTGTTTCTATGTGTGTGTTGTGATGGTTGGTGTTTTGCAGGGCTGTGTGTTCTATACAGTGAGCTGCAGGTGTTGACCTTCTCCTCTTGATCAGCTAGTCCAGTCTTGGTTGGAGTGTGCACTGCTTCCAGTTTGGTGATATAAGTACATTTCTCACATACATGAATGTTGGGAGGTAAATGGAGTGGGTTGTCTGTGTACATTAGACAGTTGTCACACATTCTCAGAATGCCCAAGTGCACAATGTTAGCAGGACAAAGCACAGGAAATTGCCCTACAATCATACCAGGAGGGGTGGTCATAACTAATAAGTACTGGTCCTGTTACTATGCAGGAACAGTTAGTGCTGATAGCACCTAAGTGTGCTACAATAAATGCTACCAAAGCCTGTTAAAGTGATAGCTGATTAAGCTAATTGAAGTGCAAGAAGTAAAAGAACAAGCACATTCTAAGGGAAAAATTGAAGATCAGACTTTCTGGCACCAGTAATAACTTACATCAGCTGAGCGCCATTGTGCAGTGCGCAGACCCATGCAAACACTGGCTTTTAAACTAGAAAGTAGAAAGGGATGGAAAAACTGCCTGAACAGCCAATAAACTACAATTTCTGGTCCAGAAATCACTCATCTTGTGGTAGATAGGGTACTTAGTGATTACCATTCCCACTGATAAGCTAGAAGGCTTCCCTCCAACACAGAAAGGTCTGGAGGGCTCAGAAACTTACAAAACCGTCCTGGATACAGCAAAACTGTATCTGGACTAGATTAGTTACAGGAAAGGCTGGAAACAAGCTTAGAACATTTTTTTTGTTTTTGTTTTTTTTTTTATGAAAAGCAGTTAACACACTAGCAGAAAGACTTTAAATGCAGTACAAACTAGCACACTTGAGTGTGTAGCATTATTAAGGCAAATACAATTTAAATAAATGCAGATAAAATAAAAATGACAAAAAACAAGTGCAGAGAGCAGTAAATTATGAAATAATCAAAATGGAGGCACTTAGAGCATGTCTTTCTCCTTCCTGTTGCTCTTGTAGTCTGCAGGATGCCAAAACTCGATCCACAGAGCTTAAACAAGAGCAAACCTATGCAAACACCGGCTTTAATACCAGAAAGTTGAAAGAGACAGAAAACCTACCCAAAAAGCCAATAAACTACAATTTCTGGGCCAGTAACCACTCCTCTTGTGGTAGATAGGCTACCTAGTACTTACCACTCCCACTGATAAGCTAGAAGGCTTCCATCCAACACAGGAAGGTCTGGGAGGCTCAGAAGCTTACAAAACAGTCCTGGGCACAGCAAGTCTGTATCTGGACTAGACTAGTTACAAGAACAGTGAGAAACAAGCTTAGAACATGGTTTTTGTTGTTTATTTATTTATTTGCAGAAAAAACAGTTAAATCAGTAGGAAAAACACTTTAAATGCAGTAGAAGCTAGTACGCTTGAGTGTGCAGAAATATTAAGGCAAATGCAGTTTAAATAAATGCAGGTGAATTAAAAACAACAAAAAAGTGCAGAGACTAGTAAATTTTGAAAAAAATCAAAATGGAGGCACTTACAGTATCCCTTTTTCCTTCCTGTTGCTCTTGTAGTCTGCAGGATGCCAGAACTGGATCATCTCAGCTTAAACAAGTGCAAATCCATGCAAACATGGGCTTTTAAACCAGAAAGTTGAAAGGGATGGAAACACTGCCCATACAGCCAATAAGCTACAATATCAGGGCCAGAAACCACTCCTCTTGTGGTGGATAGGCTACCTAGTGCTTACCACTCCCACTGATAAGCTAGAAGGCTTCCCTCCAGCACAAAAAGATCTGGGTGGCTCAGAAACTTACAAAATAGTCCTGGATACAGCAAGTCTGTATCTGGACTAGACTAGTTACATAAAATGTGGGAAATAAGCTTAGAACTTTTTTTTTTTGCAGAAAATCAGTTAAAAAGTAGCAAAAACACTTAAAATGCAGTACAAGCTAGCACACTTGAGTGTGTAGCAATATTAAGGCAAATACAGTTTAAATATATGCAGCTGAATTAAAAATGACAACAAACAAGTGCTGAGAGCAGTAAATTATGAAAAATTTAAAATGGAGGCACTTAGAGTATCACATTCTCAATAATAATAATAATAATAATAATAATAATAATAATAATAATAATAATATCATCTGGATAATTTAACAAAATGGGCATTTTTATTCCTTCATTTGAAATACAGCTAGTAATATCAGTCTTCTTGTTAATATACATAGATATTGCCTTAATTACTAATATGAATAATGTACTGCTCAATGGACAACCTTGTCTAATACCTTTCTATATCTTTATAGCTTCACTCAACCATCCATTTATTATAATCTTTACTATGTTATGCTTCTGTGCTGACATGTACTTATTCTTAAGCTGCTTAATTATATTATATGCATCAAACATATCCCATAATACTGACTGATTAAATGAAATTAATGTTTTGCTTAAAACACCTACCATTACTTTTGCCTGAACATTTTTAACTTCTTTATTATCTACTGTTTCCCTAATTATTAACAATAAATCTTGGACTTTTTTCCCTTCTATGCCAAATACATGTTCATTTACATCATCACCTGCTTTTTTTCCTGTCTTTTTTTGTAATATTTTCATTAAAATCTTATAATTTGTATTATTTAATGCAATTGGTCTCCAGTTCTGTATTTATTCCTTCTCTCCATTTTCCATATAAACCTAATGATACTTCTACATAGCTTTTTATTCCTGAAACCTTTTCTAACCATTCATCTAATACCTTTTTAACAATTTCCTTTGCTCTAGAGTAATATTTTTATACATCCTATATTCTATTCAGTCAGAACCTGCTGCAGAATATACTGTCATTACTTTTTTTGCCTATTTTAGTTCCTCAATTCTTATATCTTGCTCTAAATCCTTATTCTCCATGTCAGAAAATGTACATAGCTTCCATTTTTTCCATGTCTTTCTACTCTGCTCTTTACTCAATGTCTTAATATATTTTTTTACTAAATTCATAATCTCCTCTTGTGTATTATGCATTTTACCTAAGGAATCCTTCATCTCCTCATTACACAATTTTTTCTTTGATTATTTTATGTAAATATGTTACAATTTCTTCCTTTTTTCTGTTCAGGAAATATCTTTCTTTGTACAATAATTGTTCTATTTTTTCTTATTTGAAACATATAATTTCTGTTCCTTAATCAAAAAAATCATCATCCTCTAAACAATCTATCACTTAATTGTTTAAATCTGTATATGTTATTTTTTCCATGTATATCTTCTTTCTCCCATGTCACATAACATTTTTTATATTTTGATTTAAAATTTAGCCACCATTCTGACCAATCATTATAAAAATATTTTCTTTCTACATTATCTTGCTATAATTTCATAACCTATTTTCTCTCTTCTAACATCCCATTTTACTTCATTTATTAATTGTATACCTTTCCCTATTTTTTATATAATCATCATTTCCCTTTACCATAATCCGAATTGCCTTGAAGTCAGAAAAGCCCGTAAATAGTACTCTTTGTTTAACTATTACTAAACTTTCTGAGAATAAAAAATAATTTATTTCTGTTCTTTTTTCCCATCTTTTTATACATCCAAGTCTCTAAATTCCATATTTTAATTGTCCATATTTTATAATATCCTTTACTGGTCTAACATCATAGGCTTCTTATTTTGCTGTTTTAAATTGCAATTAATGTCTCCTACTGTGATTATCTCCATGTTAACTGCTATGTATTGTATTATCTTTCCAAACATCTCTTTTTTCTCTTTTTTATTAGATATGCATATAGTGCAATAATTCTCATAACATGTTCCCTCCACCTTACATCAATTATAGTAACTGTACCTGTTATGACAATGGTGATGTATAACACTTTAATTGCATCTTTATATAATATAAGTATTCCCAGGCATGTCTTTTTCCTGAAATCTTATATTACATTTTTCCCCATCATACTTCGGTTTGAATGTTTTCAAACTTTGACAAAAATCTAACGTCTTCTAGTATACTAATATCACTATCTAATTTTTTTCAACATTCCAGAATAACTATCCTTCTTTCTAACTTCTTACAACTATTAATATTTAATGACAAAACTTTACACATAACTCTGTTTTATATATTATGTATTCACCCTTCCCCTTCCTTTTGTTAAACTCTTGTATATTCTTTCTTTGCTTTCCCTCACTCCTTTACCAATTGAATTTCTCTTTTAAGTATGTTCTATTTCACATCAGCATTTTCTCTTAGAACTGACTCTTCTTCTTTTTTTTTTCTAAATTTATGTTCTCCTTCACGTTTTCTTTTTGCATCATTTGTTCACCATCAGTAATGCTATCATTTTTCTTTTTCTTCTACTTTTGATTTTTATTCTGTAACCCTCTCCTTTTTACCTAGTTCTTCTACTTCCTCTGTTATATCCAACACTACTTATTTTTTTTTCTTTTTCACATCCCCCAAATATCCTACTTTTTTACATTTATAATATATTGCTTCACAGTTTTTTTTTCATCAGGTCCTATGCCCCCATATGAAAAACATTCCCTTTTTTCAGATTTGCTAATTAAATGAGTTGTTTTTCCACACTCAAAAAATATGTTTTTATATGTCCCCAATATTTAACCTGCCTCTGTCACCTTTGACATTAATAACACTTGGAATGTGTACAATGCTATAATTTTCCAGTTTCAATATCACATTGCAGTACCATGTACCAGTCCATAAACCTCTGCCATCATATACATTTAATAAATTCCAAACACTACATACATATAATAAATACTTCTTTAAAGTCTCTTTTTCCTCTTCAGTTCTGAATTGAATATTAATTTGTTTCTTTGTTTCCCTAAACTAGGGCTTACAAACATATAAGTTCCATGGTGCACAGTTTTTCTTTTTTTCATATTCTTCAATAAATCATTCCATTATCTGCCCAGTCTCAAAAATAATGTCACAAAAAGTTTCTGTTTTTAATACAGATAAATGCTCTTACCTCATTAGTTTTGATTCAGAGCGTCTTTATAACTTCATCCCATATCTTATATCTGTCCATTTCTGTCTCTTCCTTTTGTTCAATCTGCACTTTAAACACCCTCTTTTTCTTTGGACTTACTGCATTATCTCCTTTCTTGCCATTCATCCCTTCTTTGGCCATTTCAGAGTAGGATTTTTTTCAGCCTTCATACCTTCATTCTGCTGCATTTCTGCTTTCTGTATCCTGTCCATCATCTCTCCAAACAACATGTCCTTGCCATCTTCTGGCTCACTTTCATCGACCATACCCAATAATATATCATCCAACAACCGTCCCAGTGGAAGGGTTGTAATAACACAACCTTTTGTTGCCACTTTGGACTCGAACAACTTCTGCTAGAATACTTTTTCTGAATCAATCTCCACTGCTTCACTACTGCATTGAAAAGGCTCAGCTGCCTTTTTCTCCATCTCTGACACATCACATTCAACTATCAGCTTTTCCTGCATCTCTGACTCCTTTTCTGATTGATTAAACATATCTGCTGTTCGAATAAGAGCACTAAAAACTCTATCTCCCTTACAATTTTCTTTTTTGACCCCCATTTTGTCTTTACTTGCCTTCCTGCTTCTCTGAGCCACCTTTGCATCCAGAATGGAAGCAGGAAGCAGAACATACCACACACAAGTGTGTCTCCCTACAGAAAGAGTCGGGGAAGTTCCTTGATGCTCTGGCCTAATTTTCCCTAGTAGTTATAAAATAAGAAAACATAAATAATTGAAGGGAAAAAAAACAACAGATGTGTACTGACTGAGAATTTAGAAATGCATGCAGAATACAGCAAGAGCATGTGTGGTAAAGTTAAGATACAATCAAAAATTAATAACCTATCTATGGAAGTTAAGATACAACAAAAATTAATAACATTGATAGTATCTTTCATGAAGAGAAAAGGAAAAAAGTCTCGGACATAGGGGACATTTGGGAGGCTTTTGATTATCATTATGCAGAGCATCATAAAGATAATATAAGTACAAAAATAATGTGAGAAGTTAGAGATAATAGTTCCCAACATAACAAGAATTCCTGAGAAACTTAAGTTAGATCTACAAAAAACTATTTCTCAAAAGGAAATTATAGATGGGATTAAAGGAAGTAAGTCTAATAAAGCACCTGGAATAGATGGCTTAATTATTGAAATTTACAGATTGTTCCCTTCTTCTATAATCTCTCTCTCCTACATAAAACCTTTCTTGAAGTTCAAACATTAGTAAATATTCCTCCATCTTGGAGATCTTCTCTAATTTCCCCTATATTAAAAGATAATAAGGGCCCTAATCATTGCAACTCATACAGACCAATTTCTTTGTTGAATAATGATTATAAACTATTTATGTCAATTATGGTCAATAGATTGAAAAATACCCATATCTAAAATAATTAATAAAGACCAAACTGGTTTCATACATAGCAGGCATACACAGGATAATATTAAAAGAGTATTAACTCTGATAGATTACCTCAATAGAGGAAACCATGAAGCATTGATAATAGGTCTAGATATTCAAAAGGCATTTGACTCCTTAAATTGGGGTTATTTATTTAAAGTCTTACAGCTATTTGATTTCCCCCTTTTTTATAACAATGATAATGAAAATCTATGAAAATAATCTAACATATGTCAAATTAGGTCCCTTTACAACCAAAGCAATCCGAATCACTAGAGGTACTAGACAAGGATGTCCCATGTCCCTTATCCTATTTGCTCTCTGGCCATAGAAATACTTGACATTTTAATACGTAATAACCCTTAGATAAGAGGTTTAAATATATATGTCCAATATATTTCTAAAATGATGTTTGTTGATGATGCCTTACTTACCTTGCCCAACTCTAAGGAAGTGTTAGGTGAAGTGGATATAGTAACAAAAAAAATCCAAAAAATCTCAGGACTCTCCTTCAACAAATCTAAATCAAAATATTTATTATTAAATGCAAAAAAAAGAACATACAGGTTCCAGTTAATCATATTATTGGAAACCAAGTTTCAACTCTGGACTATTTGGAAATAGTCATAGGCAAGAATATAGAGGAAACCTTACAGCTTAACTATGCTAAAGCCATAGACTTAATCAAGACATTAATAACCAAATTGAATAATTTGTTTATAACATTTGATGATAGGTTACAACTGATAAAAATGGTTTTGTTACCTAAAATATTATATATAGCATAAGCCCTTATACTTCCACCAGGAAAAAAAAATCCTTAAAGAAATCACTTCAGCGTTGATGAAATTCCTATGGTACCCCAATAGAAAAAGAGTGACATATTCTCATCATATTAGAAAATGGGAACAAGGGAGGGTAAAATTCCCGGAGATTGAAACTTATATAAAGGCATCTGGAATTAAAATAGTGATGAAGTGGATAAATCCTAGATACTCTTCCAATTGGAAACAGTTACATTACATTATACTAATGAATGAAAATTATTTATCAAAGAATGCTTTGGTAATGGACAAAGATAACAAGATATGACATTATTTAAGTATACATTTACAGTATAGTACAACAAAATTAACTAAACTAACACTAATAAACAATATTTTTGATGTGTTTAGAAAATTCATTAACTCAAATTTAGATATAAAACTGTGGCACAGATTTTTAATACCATTTACTATTACAAAAAAAAAAAAAAAAAAATATTTCTCCTTTCCTATACTTTCCTAGCTAGTTGTTCCAGTGATCAGATTTTGCTGATCCCTGGGCTTTGTATTTGGTTTCTGTGTTCCTCCATTTTCTTGTGTGGCCAGAGGTAGTTTCTTTACTCACCAGTGGGAGTGGGGAGTACTGAGCTGCTTGTTTGTCCTCAGAGGAGTGGTTAGAAGCAGCAACTAGTAATTTGTCGGCCATTTTGGGTCATTTCCTGTTTTTCCAGCCCCTGCTATAAAGCACCGTTAGCGCGCTTTAGCGATTTATATGAGCTGCTACCGTTGCACACTAGGGCAGCACCGGTTAATCAGATTTAAACTATTAGGGCTACCTAAAGTCCACTCTTCAAATTTTCCCTTAAAACTACCTTCCTCAAAGTATACTACTGTTCTATTTAGTGTATCCTACAACTATAAATTATCTCTACTTGACTCCCAAGTAGACTATTCTCTATCTGTATAGCGAAGCACTTGCACCTACAGTACTTATCACCTCGATACAGCACTCTTGTTATAGAAAGTACCCCAAAAAGCAAACCCCATTTCTCGGTCACCCACATCCCGCAGAACCTTTACTTAAGTTTTTCTGTCTATTCCTTCTAGCATGTCGAGGGATCAGTTGCTAATGTCCTCTCCTGCTCAGCTGGTGAACCTGGGAATATTGAGGCAATGTTACAATTGCCTCATGTACACAGAACAACCCTCTCCTCCTCCCACAAAACACAAATACATGCGAGAGATGCAACTATATGGCCAAACTGGAGGCTGAGCTCTCTCAACATAGGACTGGCATGACCAGACAGGAGGAGAAGGTAACCACACACACTATAGACCCAGTCTCACATAATACCATCACAACCTCAAATCATACACATAAACACACAAAGACATACTCGGAGGCTCTGATCAAAAATCTACCAAAACAGCAGAGGCCACCAAAGCAGACACCCAAACAACTACCACCTCAGAACACAACACCTGCAACACATAGACCACACAGTCAGAGTGTCAAGCAGTCACAGCCCTTAAGGCCAAACACAATGCCAGACACACTAGTCATTGGTGACTCTATAGTCAGACACACTGACGTCCCGCTCACCAGACTGAGTAAGGAGAAGGTCACAGTAAGCTGCCTGTCGGGTGCTAGAATCCGCCACATAACGCATGCACTCAGGTCTCTCAACAGCAGGTACAAGTGCGACTCAATCATTGTCCACGCTGGTGTTAACGACCTGAGACGTACCTCCTTGGACTACATGAAAAGAGACATAGAGGAGCTTTCTGATTATGTAGCCCAAGCAGGTATGACCCTGACCTTGAGCAGTATCCTACCTTCACCAAGAATGATGCCACAATACAGAGATAAGATGATCAGCTTTAACAATTGGCTTAAACTCTGGTGTCATTCAAAGGGGATCCAATGTCTGTCTGCCTGGGATGACATGCTGGACAAGCCACGCTGCTTCGCAAGGGACGGCTTGCACTTGGTAGTCCGGATTTTGGCAAAGGCTCTTGCCACCCCCATAGTGCCTTTTTTAGGCAAGGCTCAAATTCTAAACCTACCACCCTAGAACAAAACAAAGAAAAAAACTAAGGGTAATGCTGCTCAATGCCAGAAGTCTCAACCTCAAGATGCACGCACTCGAGGCCCTTCTCAGTATGGAGAACATCAATGTCTGTGCTGTGACAGAAACCTGGTTCAAGGCTCCTGAGAGCACCCCAGCACTATCAGGTTTTACCTCATATCATGCGTTCCGGCCCCAAAACCCAGACAATACCAAGAAAGGAGGAGGGGTATCCATATTCATCAAGGACACCCACACCTCAAGATTGGTGGCATCGCACGATGCTTCGGAAACCATCCAGGTGCAATTAACCATAGGCAAGATTGCTCTGCAATTTGTAGCATGTTACAGGCCACCCTCGCAAACTCAGGAACCTCATATGGCCTTCCTGAAAACACTGGAGGGGATAAATGTATCTCCGAACACCATCATACTAGGTGACTTCAACTACCCTAATATAGACTGGGAACACTACTCAAGCCCAAACACTCTAGCCCAAAAGTTCCTGGAATTCATAAACTCAAATGCCATGGAACAACTAGTCACCATCCCCACAAGAGGAGAAAACATACTTGATCTCATCATCACAAAAATGGGAGCACAATGTTCAATGCCGGAAGTATACCCCTCACTGGTGAGATCTGATCACAAACTAATCTCGCTGGAGGTCCTCATCCGCCCCCACCGAAATGAAAAAGACCACAGTAAAGAACTTCTCGAAAGCCGACTTCACACTTCTAAAGACTAGTGTGGTCTCCTTTAAGGCCCCTGAGCCGGCGGTTAACATTACTCAAACCGCTGAATCACTTACAAATGCCTTCTGCCAGCACCTGCAGGGCTGCATGGATCAGGTAATCCCAAGCAAAACAAAGACTCTTTGTACCAAAGGCAAGCATCCAGTCTGGTGGACCCCAGCCATAAACAAACTCTACAACAAAAGGAGAAAGCTACTACAAGATAGAGCAAAATCCTTAAAAGGTAAGACACCGCTGATCACTATAAGTAAAAAGCTAAGAGCTCTCATAAAATCATCCAAAGCTGATTTTGAGAAAAAAATAGCTAAGGACTCTAAAGACAACCATAAGGCATTCTTTAGCTATGTCAGAAACCTAGGAGGAAACTCCCAGATATGCTCAGAATTAGTTCAAAATGATGTGAAGATTACTGATCCTACAGACATTGCCAACATACTGGCTGACAGGTTCAGTGCAAACTTCTCCCCCTCCCCCACAGAAGAGATATCTATACCAAATGATTGTAGCCCCCCAAACATCTCTAATGCCCAGGTGAGAACTGCTCTCTCCAAGGCAAAGAACACAGCATCCATGGGACCTGATGGTGTCCCCAGCTGTGTGCTCCATGAACTCAATGAGGAATTAAACCCACAGTTAGGACAGCTGTTTAATCTTAGTCTCACCTCCGGATACGTACCCAGGGAGTGGCGCACAGCGACTGTGGTCCCACTCCACAAAGGCGGTGCCTCCACCGACCCTGGAAATTACCGTCCCATTAGCTTGACAAGCCTTATCTGCAAGGCCATGGAGAGGATCATAGTGGATCTCATAAATAAAGACATAGGGAACTTGCAGACTTTGGATCCAGCCCAGTTTGGCTTTGTCAAAGGCAGATCATGCCTTTTAAACTTGGTTGACTTTTTTGAAACAGTCACCAAGGCCATTGACGAGGGAAAGGCAGTCCATACAGCCTACCTAGACCTGGCGAAGGCTTTTGATACAATACACCACTCGGGTATCATTGAAAAACTCATCAACTTAAATGTAAACCCATACATTACAAGATGGGTTGCAAACTGGCTGAGTGACAGAACCCACAGGGTCAGAGTTGCTGGCGCCATATCAGACTCAAAGCCTGTCACAAGTGGTGTCCCACAGGGCTCAGTCCTGGGCCCACTCTTGTTTGGCATCTACTTTTCTGAAGTACAAGCAAACACAGGAGGGTTATGGCTGACAAAGTTTGCAGATGACTGCAAACTGGGCGCCATAGTTGAAAACACATCCAACACAGATATCCTTCAGAAGGGTCTCACAGAAATGGATAACTGGTGCCAGAGCCATGGCCTAAAGTTAAATGCCAAGAAATGCATAGTCATACCCTTCGGGAAAAATAAGGTTACCCCTAGCTACCATATAGGTGGCAATCCCTGAACACAGAAGAAGTTATTAGGGACCTGGGAACCCAGGTTGACAGTAGCCTTTCATTCGACACTCATATTGCTAAAGTAGTTAGGAAGACCTTCTACATTGCCCACCTTATCATGAAGGGATTCACATCTAGATCAAGGGAAGTCATAGTCTCCCTATACTCATCACTCATCAGACCAATGATCGAGTACAATGCCCCATTCGGAATGTATCTGACCCGACACTTGCAGCAGCTGGAGAGGCCACAAAAGTTCCTCACCAAAAGGATAAAGGGTCTCAAAAATCTGTCTTATGCTGCCTGACTGAAAGAACTCCAGTTATATTCCGTTGCTTATCGCTTGCTCAGAGGTGACCTATGCCTGACATACAAGGCCATGTCAAACCCAGATTTGATGAACATGCTTCATCTCAAAAAATCTAGATCCCTCAGAGCCACAAGGGCGGGAGACTTAAACCTCGACACGGTTATTAATAGGACGTGCTGGAGGGATAGATTCATCACCCAAAGACTCCCTATGCTGTGGAACAAAATCCCGGTTTATGTGAGGCAGAGCACCTCGCTGGCCTTGTTCAAGAGGAATCTTGACCAATGGATGGGAGATCGCAGATACACCCCAGGGGTTACCTCAGTGTCACTGCTCGACAGAGGCACAGCAAAATAATGGGAATAGTTTCTCCAAACTAATGGGGTGGCGTAAGCCACAAAACTATGGGCTAGGTTTATAAATGCCCTCAGGCAGATAGCCTAGTATGAACCTATGAACCTATGAACCTATGAACCTAACAAGGGATTTCCCTGATAAAACTCATAGAGAGAATTTTGGTTTATGAGAAAATAATAACCTATTTTGCCAGTTGCAATGTATTGAAAACCAACAAGCTTTGAACACACAAAGTATATTGTCAACCTATGGACTATTCCCTAATGACTGGTTGGTTCTTCAGAGTGTCACAGCATACACTAAGGATCTGTGTAGAATAGTACATAACTCATCCTTCAAAAGCGTACCAAAATTATAAACTGGATTTTTTGAATTCTATATACTAATATCAATGTAAAGAATGAATTATCATATCTATATAACACTTTGTCTATGAGACAGCTCCTAAAGATTCCTACTGGCAATATCTAACTAAACGGTTTCAAGTATTATTATCAATGGAAGATAAAACAAACATTTTATTTTCAGTTAAACTAACTTCTTACTCACAATTCTGGAGGATTTTTCGTTGGAAATTTCTACACTGATCCTTTTGACACATGAGAAACTCTCAAAAATGAACCCTTCAAACAGCAAATTATGTTGAAGATGTCATCTGTCCACTAATGCTGACTGCTCTCATATTTTTTATGACTGTACTAATATTAAACCATATTGGAATGAGATTAACAAATTTCTTCAAGCTATCTATACTGATATATTTGTTTTGACAAAGTCTTTAATTTTATTGAATGTTGTTAATAGTAACAATATGAAGAAAGATGACCTGCATTTGTTGTGGA
Organism: Protopterus annectens; assembly: GCF_019279795.1. Taxonomy (NCBI): domain Eukaryota; kingdom Metazoa; phylum Chordata; order Ceratodontiformes; family Protopteridae; genus Protopterus; species Protopterus annectens. The sequence goes on from NC_056743.1 coordinate 1,654,603,520, forward strand.
CAATGTTAGCAATAGCCAGAAAATGTATAACTAGAAGATAGAAATCACAATGGAGGAATTCCTATCATCACTGAAGAAATGCATACTAATAGAGAAAAGAACTAAACAGTTAAGAACTTTTCCTAAGCCATTGGTTAATAGTCAGTGGAGGAAAGTTTTTAATTTGATTGATACCCTAGAGATTGAACCAAACTCTTTCTAACTATTATAGTGTATATATTAACTTATTATTTAACTACAAATGTTTTTATCTGAATCCTTTTTGTCAGGCTGAATGTAAATACTGTAAATAGTTATTGAATGTTATGAATGTATTAAATTATTGTGTTATTTCATCAAAATAAAAATCATTTGAGTAAAAAAAAGAGCATGTGTGGTAAACTGTATGAACCAAAACAAAACAAACTTGTACCTCAATGGCCAATTTTGCAACTAATTTAATAAATAAGTATGAAAAACTAGTAAACACGAGTACTTACATTTTCATAAACTGTATCGTAGAACTTCATCAGATATAATATTAATAGAAAATAAAATGGCTAAATAATTAGTTCAACAATCACATGATCATTACCCAGTCAACGGTGTTCTTAGTACACTAAAGGCTTTGATTTAAAAAAATGCTAAATTTAAATTCTCATTCAGTGCTGATGTTCTAAAAGCATAAACCTTGAACTGCCAAATTAATTCATGTCTATCTAAAAGGGCAATTTTTCACAACTGCATCTACCAACCCCCTGATTTTTCCAGTAACACTTTAACATTACTGGCCCTTCTGTCAATACATTTCAGACTAACCTCTATCACACCAGAAAGTGTTTCTTGTCCCTGTAAAATATTCCAGTATTTACTGATATATATATTTTTTTATTTCTCTGCTGTCAACCTTCATACGTGGTTGGATGAAATGAAAAACAGAGATAATGTCTATGCACCGGTGACAAGAGTGGGGGTTAATTTAAATAATTTAAAAAAGGAGAATGCATGAGGAAATAACAATTTAATGGTTTTAGTCACTTTTACTAGTCAATTCCAAAAAAGTAGAAGGAAAGGCAGTACTAGAAGTTCTGGGACATATTCTTGTTTTGGTTGTTGACATTGAAAGTTTATTTCCAATAGTCCACATGTATGTCATGCATATGTGGACAGGTCAGTAGAGGGTGTTGGTAGATACAGTTGTGATAGTCATAGTCTTGTGTATCATGCTAAGTGTCAAACATCTGAGTCTTTTTATAAAGGGACAACAAGTTGCAAGTTAAAAGGTGGGATTAGTGAATTAGGTATTAAAAGAGGATATGAAAAGAATGGATTTGCTAACTATAAGCAGGTGTATAAGAAGTTTAAAGGATTTTCTTTTTTCCGTTGGAAGAAATAAATCTTGACAAAAGAGGTGGGGACTTAGAAGCCCTTTTAGATAGACATGAACTGATTTGGAAGTACAAGTTTAATGCTTTTAGAACACCAGGACTGAATAATAATTTAAATTTAACATTTTTTAATTGAAGCCTTTGGTGTATTAAGAACACCATAGGTTGGTAATCATCACAGGGTTGTTGAAATAAGTATTTAACCAACTCACTTGCTGATGTCTGTTGAAGTTTTATGTTGTTATATAAGAACAAAAGAACTTACATTTATTGTTTTTTCATATTTTATTTATTACATTACTTGTAAAATAGGCCACTTTGGAGCACGTTTGGTTAGGTTAGAAATGCTGCTAATGAAGGATGCTACAATAAGAGGCTGTGCTGATCAACGTTCATTAGGAAGGACAGCCAAGGAGTGTTATTTTTTATATTGTTAAAGAACTAAATTATATGTAGGATTGCACACTCAGAATTGTCATAGTAACAGTTTCCATACAGCTGTGGGGAACATGTTTGACATGATATACAAACCATGTCACTGAAGAATAAAGAGCAAAACACAGCAATAAATATAATAAATAAAAAAGATGTTAGCTGAGTCAAATCCACCCTCCCATGTCTCAATCCTCAACAACTATTACAATACCCCTCTCTTCTCTTTCCACCAAATACCTTCCTCGGCTATCAAAAGTGTCCTTGAAAACTGAAAATCACTGTACTAGCTGCTGACAAACTCCCACGCAAATACTTTAAGTTAGCTGACAACGTCCTGGCATACCCCATTTCAGCACTCATAACTAGATCTATCACAGAAAACTGTGTACCCAATATCTGGAAAAAATCACATTTGTGGTAGTCCCCTAAGAGGTTATAAAATCCTTCTATGTGGCCTACCTAATCACAAAAGGGTTTGCATCTAGAAAAAAAGAGGTTATTGTGCCCCTCTACTCATCACTCATCAGACCTATCATAGAGTACAACGCCCCATTTGGGATGTACCTTACAAGACACCTGCAACAGCTGGAAAGACTACAGAAGTACCTCACTAAGAGAATTACTGGCCTCAAACATATGCCCTATGCAGCCCGACTGAAGAAACTCCAGCTGTACTCGGTTGCATACCGCTTACTCAGAGGTGATCTCTGCCTGACATACAAGGCCATGTCCAACCCAGAATTGATGGACATGCTCCAACTAAAAAAAAAACAAATTCACAAGAGCCACACTCTCTAGGGATCTAAACCTTACCACAACAATAATTAGGACATGTTGGAGGGATATATTCCTGCCCCCAGAGACTCCCCATGCTTTGGAACAGGATTCCAATCTACATTAGGCAGAGTCCCTCACTAACACACTTCAACAGAAACCTTGAAGAGTGGGTGGGAAACAGAAAATTTACCCCAGGGATCACTGCAGTGGCTCTGCTGGACAGAGGCACAAGAAACTAATGGTTCTACTGGACCGAGGCACAGGGAACTAATCTAAGGGGGCAGTGAAAGCCAACACATTCTGGCTAGGCTTATAGATGCCCTCAGGCAGATAGCCTAGTACTTGCCTGTGAACCTATGAACCTATTATATCACTTGTCAAAGGTGGATCAGCCACCGAACTCTCCAAATACTGCCCCATTGCAATTCTCCCATCTGTCCAAAATATTAAAAATATGCACACAGTATCAACTCCTGAACAACTCATAAACAACAAATCACTCTCCCAAACACAACATGACGTTTGACCACACCACTGTACAACAACAGCTCTGCTTAGTTTCTCAGAAACCATAGATACCAACAGAAACAATGTTAAATTAATATCCTTCCTGTACCCAGATCTATCAAAAGCATGTGACACCATAACCCACTAATTCCTAATTAATGAACTATCTTCCATAACATTATCTCTCAGTTCTTATTTGGTTCTGTAACTATCTGTCCAACAGGCCTTAGGCCATAAAATGGAATCAGGACCTATCCCCCCGGCCCCTTCCTCCTTGTTTTTGTTGGTGTACCACAAGAGTCAATTCTAGGCCCAGTACTTCTCAATATTTTTACAAATAACCTGCACAAATCCAGCAGCTAAAAAGCCTTCCACCTTAGTGCAATATGCCAACAGTAGCACCATCATCTGATCAGTCTCAACCCTTCAACTACTTCAGCAAAAGACTCAGGACTCTTTCACTTCCATAGAATCATTACTAAAGAGTCATCAGCAAATTTTAAGTACCAAAACAAAAACCTCAAAATTAATGCTTTTTACTCCCAGATGTCTTTCAACAACTAGTGCCCCCTTTAATATTACCTCAACAAACACCACCACCATAGAAACTGTAGCAAATATCAAACTACTAACAGTCATAATAGACAGTAACCTAAAATGTGAACTGCACATCACCCAGGCCATTAAATAAACTCACCAAAAACTCTGTTTCCTCTACCAAAACAAACCCCACCTTACAGATTCCTCAAGAAAATCCTTAAGCATCATCCTGCCTTCTCCCTTCCCTTGTCTATGCATCACCCATACCAACCTACATTCAAGCCACCCTACCAAATAAGTAAAAGGCATGCTTTAACAAAATAACTAGATTGGCAGCTAATGCATCATATCGTATGTACCACTATTTAACACCGAAGAAGCTCAACTAGCTAGAACTACCTAATCACCTTACATTCACATAGCTTCAAATTGCCCACAAAATAATACACAAACCACATACACGCACTTCTTTACAAAACATTCTCAAGCACTACTCCCCGCCTTGTTGCCTTTGGTCAGGTAATCAGAGTCTACTAATAACATTCACAATCCATAATACAGCTGGAGACTCACTCGATGTGTCCAGTGTCAACAGACAGTGGAACTATCTGCCTATCTCACTAAAACATGACAACTGTCATCTAGCTTTAATCACAACCTAAAACAGCACTAAAACTCCTCGTCTCTGTTCTTGTTCACAACCCTAACTTTCTCACTTTTGCAGATGTCTAGACTATCACCAACTCATAACTCTCCAGTTTTCGTATCTTATCCTGTATATAATGTAAATAAATTCTGTCTACATTTATAATTATACACTGCTTATGATCACTCCTATGTAAATTTAATTTATATATTGCTATATATATAAATCACCCTTTTTATTGTATGACACTACTACAGAAATCAAATTATATGATTGGATTACTAAGTGCATGATTCTAAAACCCAGTTTCAGCTGCTAAGAAACTGAACTTCTTTCTTTCTCTGTAAATTTTTATAGTTGTTTTTTAACTTCAGTGGAGCTTTTCTCCCCAAGCCTCTGCTGAAAATGGGCTTGAATGCACAGTTTGACCATCCAGGTAAACAAAAGGCAATAAATAAATAAACTAGCTGGAAATATTAAACCATATAAAGTCTTACAAGTTGCCATCTGTAGCTTAATAACAATCCACAAGAAGAGATGTTAATTGTCATACTCAGTGAACATCCTGGTAGTAAAGAAAATCATATCTATGGAGATGTGTGGCACTGATTTGTTCTGGTTTAAAGAAGATACATATCTCATATTTATTCATTTATTCTCAGATTACCAGGATTACAGAGAGCAGAAGCCTATCCTGTCAATTAATAGGCTGAGTTCCAGTCCATTGCTGGAATGCACATTCGTCTACATATAGTTACATGAATACCCAATTCACCTACAACACGTGTTTTGAGACATACGAAGAAATGTTTTTGCTGAATGCTCATGCAGACAAAATCGGGTGCCAGGCATATTTGTGAAAAAAAAGTTTCATGAACATGCTAATGCATTACTGCAACTATATAGATTATTTCTGTTTATTTAAAAATTATTTCTGCTCTATCTCTGGAATTTCATTTTTATTCAAGATGCAGTAGCTTCAGCATTAATATATTTGAATATCAGGGTGTGAAGGTATAGAAGACAAAGGTCCCTTGCCATACTTCTTTAATAGGTAAACCTTGAATTTCTATTGTTGTTGTCTCACTGAAAATTCAGGGCATAGTGATCACCCTTCAGAGTGTTGACCACTGAATCATCAATCTTTAGTCATGGAGCCCAGAGGGTGGACATACAGAATCCACATAGGAAGCATCCTAGCTGATAGTCTGACCAAATGCTGTGATTCAGTGATTTTATCTGGCACACCCCTGGACCATCATTGTGTCTCATATGTGCAATGTGCTTTCTGGGAAACATAATAAGTGCAATTGTGATTAGTTGTTAAAGCATAGATTCTCAATGCAGAGAATACCTAATGTAAACCTATCTGACAATGGTGCACAATACACAAAATCAAGAATTCAGAAGTTTTGTGAATATGTGGTATTTAAACATTTTATGGACAGTTTACTCTATATTCATGTAGAATGAAATATTCAAATTATGAGTAATCCTGTGACAAAGCTGCTGCTATTTTTAGTTTTTTTTTCAATTCCAGAGCTTAATGCCTGTTTTATGAACTTACTTATTTATTTATTTATTTTACATTTGTTAACCGGGAAATTCCGACTGGACCAGGTACATTTTCAGCGGAGGCCCGGGGAGAAAAGCTCCAACATCAAGTTATACAAATACAGTACATCCAGCATAATACACAAAACAGGTTACATCATGTATGCTGAGTATAGTAATATAACAAGAATTAATAAAAACACTCCAGGTAAAAGATATAGAACATGGGTAAAAAGACAATGTCAGTCATACTTTGGTAAGAAAAGAAAATATATCAAGTAAGATTCTACAGTTAAAAGTACCCTTTCAGATGACCAACTTAGCAGATGATGATTTGATAAGCATATACATTGCTGACCTTTATCTGGTCTTTAGTAGAACCCGTTTAATGGTCATTCTTTATAGTTTACCAAGGCAGCAACAGTAGAATAAATGAGGTCCAGCTTGGAGATAAATGGCTCCTAATCCAGCTTGAACTGCTACAGTATAACAAATAAAGTGGTCTCTCTTTCTTGAAATGCACCAGGATGACCTTCATATGACCAAGATGGTATGATCTGTATGTCATGCTACATTTCAACTTCATTGTGAACAATCAAACAAAAAACAGCTTTGGTCTCGTGGTGTACATAACAGAATATTTGCTACCATATACATTGTTTATCAGACTGATGCAAGACATGGTTTGTCTGACCTAGTCACTTTTCAGTAAAACAATCCAACAATCTATCCCTACATACATACATACATACATACATACATACACCCATCACTAACCTCTTTTCCCATTTTTTTTTTCACATTAGGTGTGGTTGTCAGACCAGCGATGACAAACATCTAAAGCCACTAATCATACTGCCGGATATCTACCTCTGCCATGGTTGTTCTTCCATAACACACACACATGCACACTCACACCTATGGTCAATTTAATAAGTCCAGTTCACCTTCTGCTTGTCTTTAGAATATGGAAGGAAATCAGAACACTCACAGAAAACCCATGCGAACACAGGGAGGACAAACGAACTCTGCAAAGAATGGATCCTAGCTGTGAAATGAATCATAAATCCTCTTGTTGATTTATCAAAGCCAAATTTTTAGACAGGCAAAGAACATTTCTTTTTAATGTAAAGGACAAACCCCCAGTCCCCATGTTTCTTAGCAGTATTTGTAGTTTTAGTCATCCCAAGTTTTTCTGGCTTGTTCCAACTAGTACAATGATAAAGAGGGGGAAGGCAAATAAACTAGAAGTATTTGCATTTTTTTTGGGGGGGGGGTCTCAGAAAGTGAATGAATATTGTTCTTGCAGTTTCTGTTTTGTAAACAATAGAGCTTTCAATTGTTTGCATATCATAACTTTCTGGTAAGTTAAGTTGATTTAGATTATTCTGTTGAAGTCCTAAAAGTCACTTTTTGCTATCCAGTAATTCATGAGTTTTAAAAATATCATCTAATAGCTTGTTGCAGAGTTAACCTATTTTGCTTCATTTAAACATGAACAGTTTGAGAGTCTCTTACAGAGATCTGGCATTTCACAAGCAAGGCTTTAATGTTGTCAATTAAGTATTTCATAGGTTCATAGGTGTGTACTAGGCTAATGGCCCTGGAGCCTTTACAAGCCTAGCCCAAAAAAAATTTCCCAGGCACCATGCCACCTGATGTTAGTTCACAGTGCCCCTATCCAGTAGGGCAACTGGAGTGATCCCTGGGGTAAACTTTCTGCTACCCATCCACTCATCGAGCTTTCTCTTGAAGAGGGCTATCGAGGTGCTCTGCTTAACATGAATAGGAAGCTTATTCCATAGTATGGGCAGTCTTTGGGAGATGAACCTGTCCATCCAGCATGTTCTGTTAATCATGGTAATGAGAGTGTGATCTCAGGAGTGTGTGATGCGGGGGGATTGGGATTTCTTTAGTGAAGCTTATTCCATAGTATGGGCAGTCTTTGGGAGATGAACCTGCCCATCCAACATGTTCTGTTAATCGTGGTAATGAGATTGTGATCTCAGGAGTGTGTGATGCGGGGGGATTGGGATTTCTTTAGGTGTAGCATTTCAAGTAGGGCTGGGTCAGACATGGCTTTGTAAGTCAAGCAGAGATCACCTTTAAGTAGACGATAAGAGACTGAGAACAGCTGAAGATTACTGAGTCTGTCCATGTAGGATATGTGTTTAAAGCCTAGGATTCTTTTTGTGAGGTACTTTTATAGCCTCTCAAGCTGTTGTAGTTGTCTGGTCAGGTACATGCCAAACGGGGCGTTATATTTGATGATTGGTCTAATGAGGGATGAGTAGAGAGGGATCATGACCTCTTCCTTCCTGGATGTGAAATGTTTGGTTATAGGATGTGCCACACAGAAGGACTTTTTGACACATTGGTGATGTGGTGGGGGTTGAAGGTGAGGTACCTGTCGACCTGGGTGCCCAGATCTCTTTTGGCCCCTTCAGTATTCAATGGGCTCCCAGCAACATGGTAATTCGTGGGAACTGAGTTTTTCCAAAGGGGATGATGATGCATTTTTTGGCATTACGCTTCAGGCCATGGTTCTGACACCAGTCATTAGTCTCAGAGAGGCCCTTTTTTCGGATGTCTGCATCACTTGGGGAGTTGCTAATGACTCCTAGCTTGCAGTCATCAGTGAACTTTGTCAGCCAGAGTCCTTCAGTGTTGGCCTGGACTTCTGAGTAGTAGATGCCAAATAGTAGAGGATCCAGGATCAACCCCTGTGGGACTCCACTCATGACAGGTCGACAGTCTGACTTTGAATCTACAACTTTCACTCTGTGGGAACTGTCTGTAAACCAATTTGCAACTCGCATAGTCATGTAAGGATTGATGCCTAGTTTGGTGAATTTATCAATGATACCTGAGTAGGGAATGGTATCAAAGGCCTTGGTCAGGCTAAGGTAAGCTGTATGCACTGCCTTACCATCATTTACAGCTTTGGTGACTGGCTCAAAGAAGTCAACCAGTTTCAGCAGGCAGGATCTCCCCTTGACAAAGACAAACTGTGTGGGGCCAAGAGTTTGGAGATTGCCTATATTTTTGCTAAGCAGGTCTTTGATGATGATGATGTGCTCCATAGCTTTGCATACCAGACTTCTCAGGCTGATGGGGTGATAGTTTCCAGGATCTTTAGTTGCTCCCCCTTTATGGAGTGGGATGACTGTAGCTGTGCACTATTTGCTAGCAATGTAGCCTGAGGTAAGACTGTGATTGAACAGGGCACACCAGATTTGATGTCAGTTCGTTTTGTAGTTCATGTAGGACGCAGCCAGGGATATTATTAAATCTCATGAACAATGCATTCTTGGCTTTGGATAATGCAGCTTTTCCCTGTGCAGCAGAAATGGTGGGCACCAGGTTTTCTTCTGGTATTGTGATAGGGCCCCTGGGGGGGGGGGTAAAGTTGCACTGAATCTGTCGGCCAGTATGTTGGCTATATCTGTTGGCTCAATATAAGAGAAGCCAATATATAATAACTCAGAGGAAAATGGGTATTGCCTAGTAGGTTTTTGATAGAGCTATAGAAGGCTTTGTGGTTGTTTTTGGTGTCAGCCACAATTCTGCTTTCATAGCTTGCTTTAGAGGATTTGATAAAGGATCTCATTTTTTTGTTGAGACTGATAAAGGAAGTTTCCAGTCTGGTGACGTCACTTTTTCTGCAACAGTTTCTTCCTTCTGTTGTAGAGTTTATTGATGGCTGGGGACCACCAGATTGGCTGCCTTTTTTGGGAGGAGAGTGTCTTGGTTCTATATGGTATGGCAAGGTCCATGCATTTGTGTACGTGCTCATACAGTGCATTGGTGCATGATTCGGCAGTCATGCAGTTATTTTCCATTATCATTAGTATCAAGAAATTACCCACCTCTGTTTTTAGGAGCCCAAAGTTGGCTTTAGAGAAGTTTTGCAGGGTGGTGACCTTAGTGGGGGTTGTAGGTGAGATGGAGATTTCCATGGTGATTATTTTGCGGTTGGATTTAACTAGGGAGAAATTGACTATAGGTGTGGTGCAGCGGTCTCCTACGTTAGTGATAACCAGGCCGAGGATGTTGCATCCTCTAGTGGGGGTCAGAATGAGCTGGTCCAGGGCATTGGAAATGCTTAAATTCCAGAAAGCTTTGGGCCTGTACGGCTTAACATTCTTGACATTGGTGTAACTAAAGACGAAGGTGTGTTTAACTTTTATGACTTTCTGTAAACAGCGATACTTGCGAGTTTGGGCCTGCATTAAGGGACTATGGTTTTTGTTCTCACAAAGCAGTCATCACGCTACATCTTGCCATTTTGGGCTTGTGTTACTATGGCGAATGTGTGACTGTTGATTTCAACTGTTTGTACAGATCTGTTTGGTGCGTGATTCATATATATATTTTTTTGTGAACTTTATTGATGGATTGGCGCTACTGGGATCTTTACATCATTTATATTCCCTGATTGTTTCAACGTAATTGTTTCGTATTTGGGCCTTTACACGGAGGAACTGCTGCTTCTTTACGAGGACTGGTTACACTCAGGAGGAACGGTAGATGATCGGCCGGTTACTGAAACTAGTGGACTATTAGTTTGAACTGTTTACTCAATATTTCTAATAACTGAAGTTTGATATACTGTGAGGGAGTACATGGTGTTTAGTATTCTCGTTTGGACTTGAATTAAGTCATATGTACTGATATTTTCTATGACAAAACTTTGACATGGCTCTTTATTTGGAATAATGTTTGATCAACATTGGTGCATGCACAGTTTATTCAGGCAACAATTTTGTGCTTTGTACTATGTTTAAATTTTAAGGTTTTTGGCGCCAATTATTTGACATCAATATTAGACATCATTATTTTACGGTACCACCAACTGAATCAGGATATCATTAGACGGATGGTCAAAATTTTTGCACAGTATGTTTTGTTATATAATTCCGCATTGTATGGTTTTTTAACAACTTGGCCGGAGTACATCAGGGCTGGGGTCAGACTCTATTTTCTTATGATACTAGCTGCATGGTGTTTAAAAAAATTTTTTTGAATTTAGTTTGCTGACCCACAGGCACTGTGCCACACATGTTCCTATTTTTTAGGGCCCCTCTATGGATGTGATTTTCATCTTTTTGTGTAATTTGATGACAACTTTGTTAGGCCAATGCCAGGCATAGATTGAGGCCTTTACTCCGATCGGATTATTATACTGTTCTTTAGTGAGCAGTTATAGTTCTGATTTACAAGTCTATTGGGGCTAGTGTTAAACAATGGACTATTTGGTCTTCTTTTAAGCCAATTGTTTAAACTTAATTAAACTTAGTAACATAGCTCTTTAAATGTAGTGGATGAATCTCTTGCCACACTATATGGTTCATGCATTTGAACATTAGGACATGATTATCATAGGGCTTGTCTTATCCCCTAACAGATTTTACTGCATGACTTTTTAGTTATCCTAATGGTTATTTCAGGGTTATTGCTAAGCCCTTTTATTACATTAACAGGACTCTTTATATTTTCAAAGTTTATCATTATGTTTTGATGGAAGGGCATCTAGTCTCTTTTTGATTCTGGACACCTTTGTTAAGCTTTTTTAAAAGTCTTTGTATTCTACATTTGCATTATGACTAAGGCATCCTGATTATTGCATACAAGTTGTTATACTTCCAAAACTGAACTTACACCCACTGCTTGGTCCCACATAATAAATGCACATATTTCCATCTGACTATACATGCGTTTTGTTTTCGGTTGACTCATTCTCATCATATTATTAGTATCCAGTAACCAATTTTGTCGCTATTGTGTTGATGGTTTTTGGAATATACAACTCTTCTCAGGTGGGATATTGCTGGTGCTTCCTGCTGACCCGGTTTTTCCTTTGACCCTTATAGAAATTGGATTTTGTATTACTGGGGAATCATCTTTTTGGTACGTCTTGGACCTTTGGTCCTCAACCTTTTTAGGAATTTGCCATTAGTATAATAGTTTTCTGTTTTTCTTCATATTCATAGGGTGGGCATTTTTGAACTTATATTCACAGCATGGATCTCAACAATATTTTGTCCGGATTATGTGCTGATCGGCAGGATATAGGTGTTTTTGGGATTGACACCCTACCAAGCAATGATCCGGAAAACTCAGCACAACCACTTATGGTGGATTGTGACATGTTTTTTCATTCGGTTACCAAAGCATTTAAAACACTTAGATCCAATATTTGGCATCTTAAACTGTTCAGAGCTTATTCTACCCAAAACATGGCTCCCGGGGGACTTCAGATACGTCTCCAACCCCTAGTGGGGAGACCAGATGAAAAATTGAATCAAGATTGGAAGGAAGCTTTACAGTTGGGATCCATGTCATTTGTGAATATTCTATTACAATATTATGAAAGAGCGGTTGATTTGAATATACAGGACATAAAGACCTTATGTTCAGATGTTAATAAGTTCGAATCTTCTCCCAAATATCAAGATAATATTAAAAAACTCTCCCATGAGTTGATGGAACATGAGAAAACTATTAAGGAACGCAAAATCAAAAAGTTTCATAGGGATTATTTGGATTATCAACGGGGTAGACCTTTTGACTTCAGCCGGTCTGTTAGGTTTGCTGATATGAATCAGGTCAGGACTGGGCCCGGTCGTACCAAAAAGAGACCTCGATCCATTCTGAAGAATAGGGGTGAATCTTCAATCAGTACGTCAGGGGATGATTCCTCAGTAACTGACAGTGAGGGGACCTCTGACAGGGGGTCTCCCAATAGGAAGAAAACTAACAGAATTTCCCCTTTAGAAGGGGTAAGTGACACCGGGGGGGCAGGAAGCACCGGAAAACAAACTGTACAGGTTTCGTTTCAGGGCTTACTGAACAACTTTCTGAGCTAGCGTCAACTCAAACTTGTAATCAGAATGTATTAAATTTGTCAAATGCTGTATTATCTCAGGAACAAATAGCTTTATTGAACAAAGGTCTAAATTACATTCCTTCATTTTTTTGTCAGGAATATCATATTATTCAGGACTTACATGTTTTTTGTCGCACTCTTAATATAAAATTGTTTTTTGCTGAGGATAGTTCAGGCCCATCTGATGATTTTTGGTTTGACAAGTCTTCTTTCCAACCGCCCATGAATAAACATGTCTCCATATTCATGGATTCAATTTTGAGGGACCTCCATTTTGAGAACCTAGGGCATGTCATGCTAGGAAGTAATCTTACCATGAATGACAAGTTGGCCTTAGACCAACTCTGTAACAACAGAGACATTGTGGTTGTTTCAGCTGACAAAGGGGGAGCTGTGATGGTCCTTAACACTGCTGATTATATACAAGAATGGTTGACACAACTATCGGACAAAAAATGTTATATGCACATGTCCATAGATCCCACACCCGTTTTCAAAGAAGAAATTGATTTGTTTTTGAAGTTAGCATTTGAGGAGGGGATTATCAGTAAAAAATGTTTGTCATCACTTATGGTGTCTGAACCTTCTAAGCAGATTTTGTATCTCTTACCTAAGATTCACAAATCTTTGACTAAACCACCCGGCAGACCTATTGTCTCTGGAACAGGATCCCTGACTGAACCCTTATCTGCATTCCTCACGAAATATCTTAAGCCACTTTTAGGTTTGATTAGGTCAAGATTGCAGGACACTACCCAATTCTTACAGATTATCAAAGATACTCAGTTGGAACCTGATTGGTACATGTGTACCTTAGATGTAAAAGCATTATATACCAGTATCCCACATTGGGCAGGCCTACAATCCCTTCAATATTGGCTAGACAGGGTGAATCTCTACACACCAGGGTTCAATACATTATTGATTTGTATGTCAGAACATGTACTCAACAAAAATGTTTTATACTTTCAAGGCCAGTGTTATTGGCAATTGCAAGGCACTGCCATGGGAGCATCATTTGCTCCCATTTATGCCGATCTTTTCATGGCTTATTTTGAGGAGTACATGATATATGACGCCTTACACAACATCTATCAGGTGGAGATGGATATCTGGCGACGCTATCTGGACGACTGCTGGTTAGTGTGGCGTGTGGATTTGGGTTACTTGTACGAATTTGTGGAATATCTTAACAGTAATATATGGGGACTGGAATTTTCAGTTACACATGACCAAAATTCCATCAATTTTTTGGATGTCACAGTCTCTAGAAACTTTGATTATACCTTATCCACGAAGGTGTTTCACAAGTACCCACAATATAATACCTTGCTCCATGCTTCCAGCCTGCACCCGCGTCACACTATTAGAAGCATTCCAGTGTCACAGTTCATACGCATAAAACGCCTTAGCTCTAAGGATGAGGAATATCAAGCAGCTAGTATTGATCTGAGCCAGAGGTTTGCCAGCAGGGGTTATGACCATCAAGACATTAATTTAGCCAGATGCAGGGCAAATCGCATGAACAGGGAACAACTATTGGAATACAAAACCAAGAATAACAATACATCTTGTACTCCTGTCAGGTTTGTTACGACTTATGGAAGAAATATCAATATGGTCAGGAATATTATTAACAAACATTGGAATATCTTACTGGCCAATGACCAGTTGAGGTCAGTTTTGGGTCCACAATGTCGGTTTTCATATAAGCGGGGGAAAACCTTAGGTTCATATTTGTCACATTACAAACATATGGCTAGCGGAGGTACCATTTATAAACAACTTACTTTACAAGGTGATGAGCTGTTTGGCTCTTTTCCCTGTGGTCACTGTGGATCTTGTTCTTATATGCCTAAATCTAAGGAATTTTCTAGTCGCAATACTAGTAAGATATTCAAAATCAAAACATTTGGCAACTGTAGTAGTGATTGGGTAGTATACCTAGCATCTTGTCATTGTGGTGCATTCTATATAGGCCAAACTTCCAGGGCACTCAGATCTCGTATGAATGAACATCGCAGTGATATTAGAAATCACAAAGAGACCAGTGCTTTGTACCAACACACTCTTAAACACCCACAGGCTAGATTTAATTTCATGATCATTGATCGTATCTCTGGTGACAGAAGTAATAAACAAGGCTGGCATGGCCTTTTAGATCACAAAGAGAAATATTGGATCATTACATTAGGGGGTCTGTTTTACCCTGGACTTAATGACCACTTATAATTGGTTCCATATGTATTAGTTTTATGGGCCTACCCTATATTTTTTCTATGTTAGGGTTTCCGTTCCTGTTTAAATTTTCTTATCTCCAGGTGGTATTGTTACCAGATGGGGGTGGGTCCATTTAGTTATAGAAGAGCCCTTGTGGATTTTTTTGATAGGCTATTCTGGTATTATAACACATTATGGCTATGACCACCTATGTGTTATATTCAACATGTCTTCAGGTATCTCAGTTAGAGTGGATGATCAGCGTAACATAGTTCAGTGTATAATGACACTTATAGTTATCATAGGTACTATGGATAATCACGATATGGAGGGTTTGTTCAACATATTGTCCTGTACTCTGATCATGATCCTTGTTCAACAAACTGCAGTATTTTTTCTATTTTTTCCATTTTTGTATTTTTTTTTTAATTTGTTTACCTGGGATGTCTGTTGGTTGATTGTGTATATACAATCTAAAATAATACATGGATAGTTTTTGTGTACCATACATGCGATGCATTTTTTCATGTATTTCTTTCAAACACATTCTCTATTCCGCAATATGTTTTTTGCAATCTTTACATTGGTTGGTTTGAGCATTTCTGGGGGGTTTTTGAAGGTCTTTGTGATGGTTCAGCAATGTATTCATTCAGCATCTAGCCATTCCTAATGAATATAATTTTGTGTCATGGCTACATTTTATCAAATCATTAATATTTATGATGTTTGTTGGCTCACTGGCTGAATATGCTTATATAATGTTTGATGGATGGGACTTTGTTGTCTTGTCCTACACTGAAGAAGGCAATATTTGCCGAAACCGGTCTATATTCAATAAAGGATTACTATTTACCTCCACTTTTGCTCTTGCTGGTCTACTTGGTTGTTTTGTGGCATTTGGTTTGGACCGTGCATCTCCCCCGTGCATAGAACTTGGTTGACTTAAATAGTTTTCCCAGTTGATGGAAGGGTAGTTGAAGTCACCCAGTATGAGAGTATTGGGCTGGACCTTAATAGATTCCATGGTGCTTAGAAATTTGGAGTGATAGTCTAGGGACATGTTTGGGGTTCTGTAGTAGGCTATGACTTGTATCACCTTCTTACCCAGTGGTAGTTGTACCTGAAATCTCTTTCTCCTTCCTGTTGCTCTTGTGGTCTGCAGGATGCCAAAACTGGATCCACAAAGCTTAAAATAGCACAAACCCATGCAAGCACAGGCTTTTAAACCAGAAAGTTGAAAGGGATAGAAAAACTACCCAAACAGCCAATAAACTACAATTTCTGGGCCAGAAATAACTCCTGTTGCGGTAGATAGGCTACCTAGTGCTTACCACTCACAGTGATCAAACTAGAAGGCTTTCATGCAACACAGAAAGGTCTTGGAGGCTCAGAAACTTACAAAACAGTCCTGGATACACCGAGTCCTTATCTGGACTAGACTAGTTACAGAAAAGGCAGGAAATAAGTGTAGACAATTTTTGCTTGCTTTTTTTTTTTTTTTTTTTTTTTTGCAGAAAAGCAGTTAAAAAGTAACAAAAACACTTTAAATGCAGTATAAGCTAACACACTTGAGTAATAAAAGCAATATTAAGGCAAATACAGTTTAAATAAATGCAGATAAATTAAATATGTAAAAAAACAAGTGCATAGAGCAGCAAAGTATGAAAAAATAAAAATGATGAAACTTAGCCTATATATTTCTTCTCCCTGTTGCTCTTGTAGTCTGCAGCATGCCAAAACTGGATTTGTGGAGCTTAAACAAGTGCAAACCTGGAATTTTTAAACCAAAAAGTTGAAAAGGATGGAACAACTGCCCAAATGGCTAATAAACTACAATTTATGGGCCAGAAACAATTCCTCCTGTGGTAGATAGGCTACCTAGTGCTTACCACTCCCAATGATAAGCTTGAAGGCTTCCCTCCAACACAAAAAGGGAAGAGTGGCTCAGAAACTGACAAAACAGTCCTGGAAACATCAAATCTGTATCTTGACAAGGCTAGTTACAGGAAAGGCGGTAATCAAGCTTAGAACTTTTTTTTGTTTATTTTTCTAAGAAAAGCAATTAAAACAGTAGCAAAATACTGTAAATGCAGTACAAGCTAGCACACTTGAGTGTGTAGCAATATTAAGGCAAATACTGTTTAAATAAATGCAGATAAATTAAAAACAACAAAAAAGTGCAGAGTGCAGTAAATTATGAAAAAATCAAAATGGAGGCACTTAGAGTATCTCTTTCCCCTTCCTGATGCTCTTGTAGTCTGCTGGATGCCAAAACTGGAGCTGCAGAGCTTGAATAAGCCAAACCTGTGCAAACACAGGCTTGTAAATCAGAAATTGATAGAAATGGAAAAACTGCCAAAAATACCAATAAACTACAATGTCTAGGCCATAAACCACTCCTCTTGTGGTAGATAGGCTGCCTGGTGATTACCACTCACACTGATAAGCTAGAAGGCTTCCCTCCAAAACAGAAAAGTCTGTGGGCTCAGAAACTTAGAAAACAGTCCTGGATACAACAAATCTGTGTCTGGTCAGGACTAGTTACAGGAAAGCCAGGAAACAAGCTTAGACATTTTTTTCCGGAAAAGCAGTTAAAACAGTAGCAAAAACACTTTAAATTCAGTACAAGCTAGCTCACTTGAGTATGCAGCAATATAAGGCAAATACAGTTTAAGTAAATGCAGATAACTTAAAAATGACAATAAACAAGTGCAGAGAGCAGAGAACTGGATATGTGGAACTTAAACAAGTGCATACCAAGGCTTTTAAAATAGAAAGTTAAAAAAGGATGGAAAAACTGCCCAAATGGCTAATAAGCTACAATTTCTGGGACATAAACCACTCCTCTTGTGGTAGATAGGCTACCTAGTGCTTACCACTCCTGCTGATAAGCTAGAATGCTTCCTTTCAACACAGAAGGGTGTGGGGGCCTCAAAAACTTACAAAACAGTCCTGGATATAGCAGTTCTGTATCTGTAATAGACTAGTTACAGGAAAGGTGAGAAACAAGCTTAGAACTTTTTTTATTTGTTTTTGTTTTGTTTATTTTGCAGAAAAGCAGTTAAAACAGTAGCAAAAAAACTCTAAATGCAGTACAAGTTAGCACACTTGAGTGTGTAGCAATATTAAAGAAAATACAATTTAAATAAATGCAGATAAATTAAAGACGATGAAAAAAAAACAAATGCAGAGAGCAGTAAATTATGAAAAAATCTAAATTGAGGCACTTAGAGAATCTCTTTTTCCTTCCTGTTGCTCTTGTAGTTTGCAGGATCCCAAAACTGGATCTGCAGAGCTTAAACAAGCCAAAGTCGCGCAAACACGGGCTTTTAAACCAGAAAGTTGAAAGAGATGGAAAAACTGCCAACATGCCAATAAACTACACTTTCAGGGCTAGAAACCACTCCTCTTGTGGTATATAGGCTGCCTAGTGCTTACCACTAACACTGATAAGCTAGAAGGCTTCCTTCCAACACTGAAAGGTCTGGGGGCTCAGAAACTTACAAAACCGTCCTGGATACAGCAAATCTGTATCTGGACAGAACTAGATACAGGAAAGGCAGGAAACAAGCTTAGAACTTTTTTTTTTTTTTTGCAGAAAAGCAGTTAAAACAGTAGAAACAATGCAGTACAAGCTAGCACACTTGAGTGTGTAGCAATATAAGGCAAATACAGTTTAAATAAATGCAGATAAATTAAAAATTACAATAAACAAGTGTAGAGAGCAGCAAATTATGAAAAAGTCAAAATAGAGGCACTTATTCGAGTCTCCCTTTCTCCTTCATATTGCTCTTGTAATCTGCAGGATACCAAAACTGGATCTGAGCAACTTAAACAAGCACAAAACTGGGCTTTTAAACCAGAAAGTTGAAAGGGATGAAAAAACTGCCCAAACGGCCAATAAACTACAATTTCTGCGCCAGAAGCCATTCCTCTTGTGGTAGATAGACTACCTAGTGCTTACCACTCCCACTGATAAGCTAGAAGACTTTCCTCAAACACAGAAAGGTCTGGGGGTCTCAGAAACTTGCAAAACAATCCTGGATACAGCAAGTCTGTATCTGGACTAGACTAGTTACAGAAAAGGCAGGAAACAAGCTTAGAACTTTTTTGTTTGTTTTTTGTGTGCTGAAAAGCAGTTAATACAGTAGCAAAAAAACTTTAAATGTAATACAAGCTAGCACATTTGAGTGTGTAGCAATATTAAGGCAAATACAGTTTAAATAAATGCAGATAAATTAAGATTGACAATAAACAAGTGCAGAGAGCAGTAAATTATGAAAACAATCATAATGGAGTCACTTAGAGTATCTCTTTCTCCTTTTTGTTGCTCTTGTAGTCTGCAGCACACCAAAACTGGATTTCTGGAGCTTAAATAGCACTTAAAATTTAAACACACTAAAAACAGCAGTAATAAATGCAGCAACGAAGAAGCAATTGGACACTTTAGAGAATAAGTAGCAGAAAAACCAAGATGAAGTAATAGAGTTGGTGGAGGAAACACAAATACTGTAAAAGCAGCAAGCAGCTGAATATATATATATATATATATATATATATATATATATATATATATATATATATTTTTTTTTTTTAAGTAAAGTGATTTTCCTGATCAGTCAGGGAAACAGGTTTTCACCGAGACAACAGGAGTCATAGCTATCAAGTTTATAATGTACTATGCAATCAGTTTACTATTTTGCTCTTCATGCAACTCATAATCCTGATATATACTAATGTAAATTATTTAAAGTTCTGTTGTATATTATGATTTCAAAAAGAAATTTGTTACAATTGAATATAATGATATTACATTCCACTGTAAGTACCAACTATTTAACTCTACTGTGTTATAAAGTATACATGAGTTGACATCTGGTGTAAATATTGTACACTCAAGAATGTAATATGAACGTATCAAGTGTTTTCTATTGTCGCATGCTCATATAAGGCTGGGTCATAACTGTCAAACGTCAGCTTACCAGTTCACCTACCCAGTCATCAAATAGTAAATAAAATTAAATATGTATACATTTTTAGTGAGATGATTTTCACTAGTTTTCTTTAAATGTGTTTGGCAGGTTTCATTTTAAATATTTTCCACTTCTGTACATCATATGTTGAGCTATTATGTTATTTATTTCTGTGATAAAGAACCTATGAACTATAGTGAGATTTTGGCACAGAGTCAATTAAGTTATATTGACTTGCAATGTAATAATCAGCAGAAGTGTCTATCCCATCCAACTACCCCCCCCCCCTCAGCCATAACCAGGCTAAAAAACTTCTCAAAAATGGACTACAACCTTCTAGGGGAGGGTATCAGTAGCTTCTCACCACTGCCCCCTCAGAGGATGCAAACAAATATACTGAACAGTATGCCAGTGCAGTATACAAGTACCTGTACAACTGCATGGACTCAGCCATACCCAACAGAACTAAAACCTGCTCCTCAAGGAAACACAAACCTATGTGGTGGACATCCTCTATCAACAGACTTTACAACAAAAGGAAGAAACTGTTGTCCAGTGGTAAAAAGGCACAAATTCCCAATTGGAAAAACTCCCTCCTTAGCCTCAACAAGCAATTTGATCACTAGTGAAAACCTCCAAAGCCAATTATGAATCAAAACTAGCCTATGAAACAAAGGCTAACCACAAAGCCTTTTTCATTTACGTCAGAAACCTCCATGCCAAAGTCCAGGTTTGTTCCAAATTAGTTCTTAGTGGTACCACTTACACTGATCCTGTTGACTTAGCCAACCTGCTAGCAGATAGGTTCAGTGCAAACTTCACCCCCGTCCCCCACCAAGGCACATTCAACACCCCCTATACTTGTCCTGCAACTCACATCTCCATAAATCAAGTGTTAAAGGCCCTATCCAAGGCAAAGAACACAACTTCCATGGGACCTGATAGCATCCCAGACTGTATTCTGCATCATTTCCAGCAAGAACTAGCCTCACCATTGAGCACCCTATTCACACCTAGCCTAAGTACAGGCTTCATTCCAGCAGAATGGAGAACTGCCATGTTCATCCCATTGCACATAGGTGGTGGCACTACTGAATAAAACCAAAAAACAGCCACCACTATGATGAGTGGAGAATTATTTATTGAGAAACACCATGCAAAATCACAAAGCAGTTTCAGCTGTTAGCCTTCCTCAGTGTGTTCAGCCCAGTAATAATAATCTCAGCATTTTATAGGAGGTGCCTCGTTTGATCCTAATTCATTGATATCCTAAATAAGAAAGAAAGCATTTGGATTATTAAGTTAGGTGGGATTTTCTCACCAGGGTTGAATGATCATTTTTGAAATTTGTTCCTTACAAATATGGTTGATTTGATATATATTTAATTATGTTAATTTATAACAAGTTATATTTGTTATTGTATGATATGACTGTTTGTTATGTGCACAATATGAGATTTTGTGTTTAAATCATAAGACTACTAAGTAACATTCAATTATTCATGCGATAGGTAGATAAGAATGGGGCACCTCCTATAAAATGCTGAGATTATTACTGTTGGGCTAAACACACTGAGGAAGGATTACAGCTGAAACCAGTTCATGATTTTGCATGGTGTTTTTCAATAAATAATTCTCCACTCATTATATTGCTGGCCGTTTTTTTGTTTTATTCAGGATTTTGGGCCTCTGCACTTGCCATACCTGCGAGATAATTTTTGGGTTTCCTGCTGCCACTACTGACCCTGGAAACTATCACTCCATTAGCTTGACAAGTCTGATCTGTAAGGCCATGGATCATATTATTATGGACTTCATAAACAAAGACTTAGGCAATCTGCAAGCACTTTACCCCACCCAGTTCAGATTCCTCAAGGGCAGATCTTGCCTGTTGAACCTGGTTGACTTTTTTGAGACTGTCACCAAGGTACTGGATGAGAGAAAGTCAGTACATACAGCTTACCTTGACTTGGCCAAAGCCTTTGACACAATCTCTCACTCTGGCATCATTGAAAAGTTAACACAACTTGGTGTAAATCCCTAACTCAATGGGTGGGTGGCCAGCTGGCTCACTCAAAGGACCCACAAGGTCAAAATAAGTGCCACTACCTCCAACAGCAGACCTGTCACTAGTGGTGTCCCCCAGGGATCTGCCCTGGGACCCCTAGGGTTTGGCATCTACTTGCCAGAGGTCCAGGCAAAGAAAAACGGCAGGTGGCTGACCAAGTTTGCAGATGACTGTAAGCTGGGTGCTGTCACTGCCTCCCCAAATGATGTTAACATACTTCAAGAGGGCCTCACAGCAACAAATGACTTGTGCCAAAGTCATGGCCTTAAGTTAAATGCAAAAAAATGTATTATCATACCATTCAGCAAAAACATGGCCCCTACTGATTACCACATTAACAAAACCCTCTAAGCACACAACCTGTGGTGAGAGACCTGGGTACACAAGTTGACAACAATCTCATATTTGACCATCATGTAGCGTTAGTGGTCAAAAAAGCCTTTTACTTGGTTCATGTCATAAGTAAAAGGGGTTACATCCAGAAAAAAAGGAGGTTATTATCTCTCTGTATGCCTCCTGCATTAGGCCAATAATTGAATACAACACCCTGTTTGGTATGTACCTCTCCAAACACCTGCACCGTGAGCTCACAGTGTGAAAGTAGTAGACTCCAAGTCAGACTGCAAACCAGTCATGAGTGGAGTCCCACAGGGATCAGTCATTGATCCTCTCCTGTTTGGCATATACTTCTCAGAAGTTCTGGCCAACATGGAGGGACTCTGGCTGACCAATTTAATAGACGACTGCAAGCTGGGAGCCATTATTAGCTCAGAAACAAATGAGCCCTCACAAGTATGGTAAGTGCAATGGCCCAAAAAGATACAATCCATATAAGAAACAACAGGCCAGCACAAAGTGGTGTTGAATAAATTATTTAATCATGGCATATAGGCAAAAAAAGGTATAAAAACCAAAGAACCAGACCGGTTTTGGCTACATAAAGCCTTCCTCTGTGTAAGCCACACAATTCAATAGTACCATTCACCATTAAATATATGAAGTTTAAAAGCCATTATTAACCCCGCAAGTGATGTAGACATCTTACAGAAAGTCCTCACTGACACCAGTGACTGGTGTCAAAACCATGGCCTCAAGCTTAATACCAGCAAATGCATCAGTCTCTTTGGGAAAAACTCAGTTCCCACTAATTATCACATTGATAGGAGCCCACTGAACACTGAAGGTGTTATAAGAAATCTGGGGACACAGGTTAACCTCTCCTTTGACCACCACATTGCCACTGTGGTCAGAAAGTCCATCTATGTGGCACATCTCATTACCAAGGGTTTTGCATCCAGGAAGAAAGAGGTCATCATCTCTCTCTACTCTTCCCTCATTAAGCCAGTCATCCAGCATAATGCCCCATTTGTCATGTACCTCACTAGACACATGGTACAGCTGGAAAGGCCACAAGAGTACCTCATGAAGAGGATCTTAGGCCTTAAATACATGTCCTACATGGACAGACTCAAAAAACTTCAGCTATTCCCTGTCTCATATCATGTACTAAGAGGTGATCTCTGCTTGACTTACAAATCCATGTCTGACCCAGCTCTGTTAGAAATGTTACATTTAAAGAAATCCCAATACCTCCACACCACAAACCCCAGAGACCACAATCAACAGGACAAGCTGGAGGGACAGGTTCATAATCCAGAAAGTGCCCATGCTCTGGAATAGACTTTCCATTCATATCAAGCAGAGCAACTCACTGGTCCTCTTTAAGAGAAATCTTGATGAGTGGATGGGAAATAGAAAGTTCACCCTGGGATCACTCCAGTGGCTCTACTTGATAGAGACACTGGGAACTAACATTGGGTGGCACAATACCAGGGCACTACTATGGGCTAGGCTTGTAAAGGCTCC
The DNA here is from genome assembly GCF_019279795.1 of Protopterus annectens. NCBI lineage: Eukaryota > Metazoa > Chordata > Ceratodontiformes > Protopteridae > Protopterus > Protopterus annectens. The sequence continues at coordinate 1,654,627,362 of NC_056743.1, forward strand.
CGGACCATTAGCCTAGTACACACCTATGAGTCTGTGAACTGGAAAGGCCACAGAAATACCTCACAAAGAGAAGCCATGGCCTCCAACACCTGTCCTATGTGGACAGGCTCAAATCACTATCACTCTACTCTGTATCATAATGAATTCTCAGAGGTGATCTGTGTCTTGCCTGCAAGGCAATCTCAGACCCTGCTCTACTAGAGATGATCCATATCCATAAGTCTAACTCCTCATGTAGTACCCAGTTGAAAGGCTTAAATCTAATATGTGACATAAACAAAACCTGCTGGAAAGACAGGTTTGTTTCCCAGAGGCTGCCCCATCTCTGGAATAGACTCCCAATACATGTTAAACAAAGCATGTCACTGAACCTCTTCAACCACAACCTTAATGAGTGGATGGGTAACCACAAATTTGTTCCAGGGGTTCCATCTGTGTCCCTCATTGACAGAGGCGACAGGTGCTGACTGGGGTTTCATTTTTGGGGATAAACTCTTGGCTCGGCTTGTAAGGGCCCCAGATCCATTTGCCTAGCCATCTCCTATGATGCTATGATATTAAAAACAGAATACTAAATAAATTGTTGCAGCCATTAAATATATCTAAAGGATCTTTAATAAGATAAAGTGAGTATTACATGAGAGAGGGGGAGATGGAGATAATGCAACATACATACAGGTACAAGAAAAATAGGTATTATGATTCTGTCTGTCGTAACAGTAACTTTAATGCAGAAAAATCATTGCAGATATCAAAAGCAGATAGTATAAATTGACTAGATGTAAAGTGGTCAAAAGACTAAATAAGAAAAAACTAACATTATAATTGGTACAGTAGAAATATCTCTGACTAGCAGCTTTCACACAAATAGCATTATAAGTTATTAAACTCTGGATTTCCTGCGAGCACACACTTCATAAATGCAACTGCATATTTAGCACATTATGCAGATGTTAAAGGGCATACGCATTAGAGATAAGCAAGCAAAGATCAATTTAGACGATAACAGTGGTCAGGGAAGTAAGGATGCTATTGTTAGTCATCTCTGATGGTTACAACGATGGGCCTTAAGAGAATTAAAGAAATGCGACCAGGAGTAAAAAAATGAGGCAACAATTCCATTCCTGAGTTTTAAGCTGTGAATGTGTGTGTCAGCATTCAGTTATATTAAGAGATGAGCACTCCATCCGTCATTATCAAGGTTTGCCTAATTAGCACAGCTTACTGCTGATATTGCAGAAAAGTGCTCATTTAAACACAGTGAAAAGATATTCCCTTGTCAGAGCTGTTAATAAAATGACCCACACTTTGAATGCTTGTGGCAAAGACACAGTTAAAGTGTTGTGAAGTGCAAGAAGTGCTAGTGACTAAGCTGTACTTCTAGTTAGGTGGAGGGTAAGAACGTTAAGGGGATAATGCTGGTTAACTGAGAGGAAGCAAAAATCATATTACAATGGAAGCAATGCAGCTTTCAAGAAAGAGTGGGGGGATAATTAAAAAAAAGCACTCTAAGACTTATGCAGTGAGAAGTTTTAAATTCAAGTGTTGTATTAATAGGTCATGGAGTTTAAATAAAGACAATGCAATCCTTAAAGCATTCCTTAAAGGAGAAGGAATGATTATGAGTTTGTCCAATAGCTTGACCTATACCAAGAATAAATTTACTTAAGTTGTGTATTTATATAAATAAGGGCTAGATTTCACAAATAATTAACCCGGCAGTTCAGGGAGTGTAACCCCCTTTGGTTCAAGTGTATCTGGCCCTCTGTACCAGATCAGGCTATGAGATAACAAGACCTAAGGGAAACAGGCTATGCTGCAAACAGTATGCATGATGTTGTTTCCCTTTTCCACACTCCTGTGTAACTGGATAGGCTCCTCCATATTTAAAGCATTATATCAAGTAATGTGTATTGGATTCATAGCACTCACACCTGTGATATCACTAATGTGTCTCTATAGGTTACAGTAAGGTTCCTGAAGCTAAATTTTTTTAGCCTACACTCAAATTTCTATACCTTGGAATAGACATACCACATATCCCTATGAATAATGCTTTTATGTGACACAGTTCAAATCCTATCCTTACAAAAATAATCCATGATTTTTTACGTTGTGAGCTAGTGCATTATCAGCCCCTGACTGTACCTGGTCTTGTGGTAAATAGGGCCACAGTATGCAGCATTGCATGCACTGGCTTTGATAATGAATCCAATTATATAATAGTGTGCTTATACTACACTATTTTGGCTGTTGTGTCTTTCTGTCATCTACATCCTGTATGTTCCTATGACACATACTAACTTAGCATTGTACATCCAAAAAGACATCCTAAAACCTGCAAAACATACATATAAATATTTAACACACACATCTGTATATGTATGTATGTATGTATATATATATATATATATATATATATATATATATATATATATATATATATATATATATATATATATATATATATATATGGGTCTACTTTACATGGTCAACTTTCCACAAAGTTGAATTTCATATGGCCGAGACCATATGATCGACTTTTGAAAAGCCTACCATGGGGGACCGCTATCTCTGTACAGTTTGGAATGGGAAAATTTCCCTCTACTGCACTGTAGTGCAATCTCGTAGTTGGTATATTTAAGTTACGGGGGGGGGTGCAGGTGGGGCTTGCTCCCCTGCTAACAGTTTTAAGGTAAGTGTCCGTTGTGTTTTTTGTGTTTATTTTACATGGTCAGCTTTCCAAAAGTCGATCATGTGGTCTCGGCCATATGAAAGTCAACTTTGTGAAAAGTCGACCATGTAAAGTAGACATATATATATATATATATATATATATATATATATATATATATAGATAGATAGATATAGATATAGATAGATACATATATGTAGGGTCCATATTAGTTCATTGAAGCTTCACTTCAGTGAACCTCCATTCATCAAACAAAAAACATTGAATGTTCCCTTCACTGAATATGTTACATAGGGAAAGTAACTAATTGCTCAATATTTCCTGATAACATACACTGGAGTATGTTAAATGACCCCCTACAATTCTGAGATTGCACTACAGTGGGGAAAAGGGCAAATTTCCTTATTTTGGCCAACAAGTTCCTTTCCCTGTGTAAATCTTTCACTGATGTGAACATTCACTGAAGTGAACGTTCGATGTTTTTTGTTTGATGAACAGATGGTTGCTAAAGTGAACCTTCAATGAACTAATATAGACCCACACATGGATCCCCTTCTGAAGCTCAAAATTTCATAAAATCGAACTTCATTTTCGGGAGATGAAAATCCTGAAGGCTTAAACACCCGAACAGTGAATTTTGCCCAGGGCAACACTTGCCCAACATGCCCTTTTCTCCACTGTAGTGCGATCCCAGAGTAGAGTTGGTATATATAGTAATGGGGGTGTGTGGGAGGGTGTAGACCCCATACTAGGTGGGTTTTATTTACTACTGGGTGTGTTTCATTTAAGTTTGGGCAAGTGTTTACTTGCCCTGGGAAAAATTCGCTGTTTGGGTATCTAAGTTTTCATGATTTTCGTCTCACAGAAATGAAGTCTGATTATATGAGCTTTCAAGGTTTAGAAATAGATCCATATATATGTAATATATGTAGATAAGTAATGCTAAAGACTCAGAGTCCAAGAAGAAAAAAAACACTGAAGAAGGTAAATCTTGTAAGGTAACAATAATCACATGCAGGCTGATTTTTAAAACATTTCTCTTCTGTATAATGCGATTATGGTGAAAGGTTTTCAAAGACCTTGGCCAGATGAAGATATGCCAGGTGTACCATATGACCAATGTCTACAGCGTCCATAACCCTTTAGAAGTTAACCAGATTAAGTAGACAGGATCTACCATTCAAAAAGAAAAAGTATTTCTTTGCAGCAGTGACAAGGAAACACAGTCTAATTAAATGACTTCAGCATAATCATACAACAGACAAATGCAACCTGAAGGACACAAACTCAGGCTATAGGAAGCTCAAAGCTTTTAGTGTCTTCAGTAACTATCACATTCACTGAAAACATGATGTATTTTCAATCTTTGAGTCAGAGGTTTCTAATGATTTTCCAATGAAATATCACCTCCCATACTTTTATCAAAAAAAAAGTTACTTCCATAATCTCTAAAACTGCAAACATCTCAAATGTAAAGAATGAACATACAGAGTCACAAACCACATAAAATGCAGTGTTTTTGCAAGAAGAGACTTTGTTCCCTCTAGCCACCAGTGGATGACAAGCCCCCACTTCCCCAGTTTCTGTAAATATACCTACTCTGAGGCCACAAGGAAAATGGAAATGATGAAAAGAAATGCAAAGCTTACACTGTTCCACTTTCCTGATTGTAAAACAGCACTCAGTGTATGTCTAAGCCATTCCTTAATTTATCACAGAGTAATAATGTAGCAGGCAATAGCTATACAATGCTATGAAAAGATTCAGATGGCCATGGGAGCAGATAGTAAGATAGCAATGGCTATTTTCAGTGACTAAACAGTATATTTGCTGGGTTTCCTATCAGCAGACTGAAGACGCGTGTTTTCGAATGCATCTTGGTTGAACTGAAAAAAACAAAACTGCAAAATATCGAAGCGGCATGTAAGCAAATTCTTTCCCTGGGAAAGAATTTGCTTAGCCTCTTTGGTAGTTTGCCATTTTTGGCACTGTAGTGTGGTCTCGGAGTTGGTATATTTCAGTAGGTGGGTAGGGGGCACAGCCCCATCATTGGGAGGGTGTGGGGGGTGAAGCCCCCCACTTAATCTCATGTTTTAATATGCTTTTTTTTTTTTTTTTTTGGAACAGCGATTTTTTTCCCTTGGGAAAAAAAATTGCTGTTCTGACAGATCGGTTTTGTTAGCATTCGCTTATATGGGGTCGATTAATCACTGTTCGCTTACCTAAGTGTTTGGTCATGTAATATAGATCCTATTTGCTGTTGTATACTAAATCAAAGTTTACATTTCATGCTTTAGAAAAATGCTGTCCAGTGAATGACAAAATGAAGATTGTGGGAATAAAAAAGCAGCACATCACATATTGCTTTTAATACAGAAGTGTTTTGCTTCTCTGTAAGTGGACCATTATGGAAACAAGCACAAAGTAAAAAACATTCCACAAAGGAGAAACAACAATAACATAATTAGTACTTCTCTAGAGCAGTAAGACAGGATAAGGCAGACTGCAACATTTCAAACATTATTGCTTTGCATTAGACAAGCATATATTTTTGTATCACTTAAAAAAATAAGTGTCCACCCCACCACAAACTCAGGCAGTCTCTTAATAAACCTTGTGGTAAGGTAGATTTTTATCTATGCTAGACAGTACAGTGCAAGACAGACTGGTGGATGTCTATTAGTGAGTCTGCAGAAGTGTTCCATGTCAAAGTATGTCATATTCTGAAAAGACTTCACAGGTGGGGCTGGTTTTCATACTACTGCTACAACATAATTTAGGATCTATGACATTATTTTCTTAAGTTGCCAATATCATCTGGCAGGTATAAACATAACAGAATATGCAGTTATTCATGGAATGTCATGACATGTTCTGTAGTCACTATGAAATAATTGTTGTCTGCATCCTGCAGTTCCAACAAACATGCGCACACATGCCAGCCTCAACAGTACAGTGGGTCTAGTCACCTCCTTCCCTCAAGGATACGTGAGTTGGTAAGACAGAGCTAAATCCACAGTGACACCCTCCCATTCCTTCCAGTGACAAAAGTCACTAATTAATATTAGGCCATTCAGGGTATGTCTGGGGCTTTGCCCATCTACGCCGCAGGGCTACAATCTTCTTTCAGGTAACTTTTGTCGACCCCGGTATGCACACCTCTTCCTCAATGTCTCTGTAGATTTGTTAGAATCAATGCAAAATAACATATGCGTGCATATTTTGTACCTAAGTATCATTTCCTTATATTGAAATCTGAAGAAATGCATCATAACAGACTGGTTAAAGGAACAGGTTTCATTAAAATTGCCTTTATTTCCTAAAACGAACAACTACATCAAATCAGAATAGTGGATTATATAACAACATTTAGGAGGGTACTAAAATGAAATAGATAAAACATAAACAAAACATTCATTTAAAGAAAGCAAATGTTTGGCTTTTGCCCACCAGGTTATATGTAATACCCACTTTAAGAACCCCATACAAAAATTGTATCCAACTGTAGTCTTACTATTATGGAATAAATTCAAAGTACTCATTAAGTTGCTTACCTTGATACATTACATTGCACATATGCTGCTTTATATAATACTAGGGGGTGCATTTACTACTACTACTACTACTACTTTGTTATCACCATCTTGTCCTCTTTTGCCTGTCTACCATTTTCCTATATTATTACCACTCCTTTTCTCTTATTTCACTTGCTGATCTGAACTCCCCTTATATACTCATTCTATCCATTACCTTATGTAAATTATCTCCTACCAATCCTCTGATTTTGCAATCTGCTCATTAGGTTCCTTTTATTAAAGCTATGTAGAAGTTTAAATTATTGTTTATATGTACTGGTAAAATAATGTAAGAATTTTTCTATTTGTCTTTTCATTTGACAGCACCTCTAACTATTGCACTGCCTATCTTGGCCTAGGTCAGGCCTGTAAAGCTTCCTTGGACCAATGCACCTAACCGATTACCAAAAGTAAACAACAAACAAACCAACACATTCATAACATATATTCCTTCCTTGTTTACAGCTAATCCAAAACAAGGTACTCAGAATGTTTCCAAAAGTCAAGATGCCAAGACATCACCCAGACTGTTCCCTGCTGATTCCCAAGAAGATGAATGTTTAAATTGTGTTTGGTTCAGTTTTCCTGATCATTATTCCTGGAGCACAGAAATTTATTCTGAGCAAGGACAAGTTTGATTTGGGCTTAAGCTTCCATGAAGCTCTCAGTAAAAAGAAAAACACAGCTTCAATATCAAAGTCTGACACATTTGCCAAAGCTCAACTCTTAAGTGGCATCTTGCTTTATGCTGTCTGTTGCTTAAATTTAATAAATTTCTCCCAAATGTAACATTTATTTGGTTGTCTTAAGCATACATTCAATATCAAATCATTTCATATCCTCCCTGCTTTGGTAAGCAGTATTTGTGTATGCGTTAACCTGACCAGCCCCTTCCCACACATTTGTAACAACTTCCCTCTGCTTAACTGATGTTGAAAAGATAGCACACCCAATATACATGGTACATGGGAAGTTCATGATGCTAATGATTTCTGAATGACATTGCAACAGATTAGAACTGTCTTCACTAATCCTTCACTAGCTGGATTTGTTCAAGCACAAGGAAAGGAAGATTTTTTTATAAGATAATCACTTATAAAGCATGTTTTGTATATTTCTCCATTTGCATTATTAAGTTAAAAATTAAATGCCTCAGCAAACATACTCACATCAGCAAGTAAAGGCTGCACATGTTATAAGAAGTTTGGCAGAAAGAGCATTACAAATAACTACATTACATTTTTGGTCTAGTGACTATCTTTGAGAAAGAAAGAGGGACAATCTTTGTACCGTGTACTTTTTCTATTGCCAAAACAAATCTGCATGATGAGAGTGTTCAGAAAACATATAAATAGCATTTAAAAACTAAAATTTTAAGAGTCTGTCTGAAGAGAAACATTGTTAGATTGCTGATACTGAATAAAAGTAGTTTTAAGCTGGAAGAACAGTGAAAAGATTTAATAAAAATATTATTTTTTTTACTCTGAAACAACATTTAAGTGTGTATGCATATGAGTTTGGGGGGGGTAGTGCAGATGAATAGCCAGGACTTTAGGAAATGAAACTACTAGAATATATCCCACCACCTCTCTCACCTCTATCCTTACCTGCAGGCACCCAACCTGAAACAGTACAGACTTAAGCAAAAATTCCATTTATCTAACCTGGCATTGTGAAAAAATAAAAGCCATTCACGAAATTATATCAACCATAATAAATATTACATTTGTATTTAATCTCTAGCTGAGCTCATTGCACTAAAAAAATGTTATGTTTCAAAAGTGCACACCTTGGCATATATGACATGAACATGACTATACTTGCTGCAGTCTTTTTTTTTAATTTTCCAAGTCTTTTGGGCTTCTAATACCATGACAGGAATAGACCTCATTCCTAAGTCAAAGTATGATTAAAGTTAATGAAATTAGAATTGCTTTCAATCTTTAATGCTAGCCAAACTACTCTTTGCAGCCCCCACAATGTGCCTAGTATTGACTTTCTGCATTTCATACGTTACATGTATCAGTAACATATCTAAGTAGAATTGTAAATTGTTTTTTATAAGACCTGTTGCTCCTGCTACTAATGGAATTGCCTGAGTGTCCTTCTTTCACATAGCTCTAATTTCTGCCTGAAAATCCTGGTATTTTATGACTTTGTGTGCCTCTGTACATAAGACACCATTGTCACTGGGTGTATCAGTTCCAATGATCAATGCTACTTTTGTCTTCTTTTCTTGGACTACTATATCTGGTTTTCTCACATCTATTTTTGAACTGTTGGTAATGGGTGATCCCATGTATAAACTTCATCATTTTCTATAATGCTTTATGGCTCAGGTTTCAAATGTTTTTCAAGTACTTCAATATTATAATGTTTGCACAATCCCCAGTGCAACAGTCTTGCCATATTATTATGCCGTTCAGTATACAGTCATTCTGCCATTAATATATCTCAACCAGCAACAAGATGTGCAACTGTTTCCAATTCTGTTTTACAAAAATCCTACATTTCTCTGTTTTTCACACATGTTCTATGGACTTTGTAAACCAGTGTTTAGATAGTCCACTATCTTGGGCCATCAATATAAACCTTTCATATTTTGGTTTAAATTCACCTCTCCTTAACCATTCTTGTGCTTGATCCTGATCAAAATGAGGTTGCTCCAAGAGTTTTCTATATCTGCAACTATATTTATGCATTTTCCACATTTCTTACCTTCTCACCCAATCCTTCACCTTATATTCTCTTTCATTTTTTTGGTGCATTCAGTTGCTGCCTGATTTTTATCTACTTCTGGTTTGATTTCCATTCACGGTTGACACTGATATGCTTTTACTAAGTTAATCAGGGAAGTTATCTTAGACTTATTCTCTTGATGTTTTAAAACTTTCACTATGTTTGAGTCTTGTGAGGTCAGCAGATACTGTTTGCAGTCCTACAATTGCAAATCTGTACATGTAATCAATTCCAAAGAGGCCCTTACTGCCTTCACAATGAGGAATATATAGTCTTGGTATACATTGATTTTTATAGATCATTTGATAAGCATGAAGCATCCTTCTTGTTTTCCTGTCTAACCAATCCAACACTTTTGGGCCATTCTATCACCCCAAAACTGTAAGGACAGGAACAGCAAATTGATTTATAGCTTGGACTTTGTTTCTAGATGTCAGTGCTGTTTTCAGCATTCATTTTAGTCTTCTAAAATATTCCTTACTAAGTTTTACTCATATTTGTTCATGTTTTATTGTTGATGCTTCATCAATTCCCAATTATTTATACATTCCCTCTTACTCAAGTTCTTTAATATCATATAACTGACCCAGACTGATGTTTCTTTGTGCTGTAGCTTTCCTGCTTTAAAGATTGTGTTTGCATATTTATCAAGACCAAATGGAATTCTTATATCATCTGAAAAAGTTTTGACCACTTGCATTGTGCTTTCAGTCCCTCATCTGATGAACTATACCGTTTTAAATCATCCACAAAAAGAAGATGAAAAGTCTTTACACTTTGTTGTGTTATGGAAACCAAATTTTACCCATGAGCTAATCTGTTAATTAGACAGCTTAATAGATTAAGGGCAAGACAAAAGAGCAACAGTGAAAAAGAGTCACCCTGGAATATCCCCCTTTCAATTTTTATCCCTGGAGTAATGATGTGTCATTTATGATGGCTTAACTGCAAAATGGTTTGCCACTTTTTCATGGTCGTTGCAACATAACTGATCAGTGCAGGGTGCATCTTATACATTTTTAAACAGTCTTTTTATGAATGTGGGACACTGTCAAATGTTTTTGTAGTCTATCCATGCCATACTTAGATTCTTCCCTTTTTTAGTTTTCCTTTATGGCATTATCAAAACAATTGATCCCTTGTTCCACATTAATTTTTCTTCAGGTAGATTTCAAATGTTGAAGATGTGATGGGGAAGAAAGAGATAATTGGGAACATATTTTTGGGAGTGTAATGAGCTGGCAGACATTAAAAATTCCCTGCAGACTACTCTGTCAAAAATAATGGGTGAACAAATAAAATGAACTAAGGAAATTATGTTTGAGCTGTGATACAAAATCAGAATTGCCTAGACATAGTAATGCCTAGCTGAGTTTAATTATGGTGGCTGAAAAAAAAAAAAGGATTTACTAGAAAATTGAAACCAAAATCTAAACAAACCATACTTGAAGTAGTGAATATAGTAACAGTGATAAAAAAAGTAATAGTGGGCTCTTTAGAAAAGGGTAGGAGCAAATTACAGAGAAAAAATTGGAATTGTTGGAACAATACATGCAGAATAATGTCATAGAGGAGGAATGAGTTGTAATGAGAAGGCAAGAATTGAATAAGCTATGCAATGTTTGATTGACAATGATTGTATAGTAGATTATATATGATGTGTAATGTTTGCAAAGGAAAATATAGTCAATATGGCTTGTTTTCATCTATATAAAAAGGGTCTGTATTAGAAGACCGAATGTTTAGGTGATCGAACACCTAAACATTGATCTTCTATTATTGAAAGCAAAAAACTGCAAACGGACGATTTAATGCAGGGAAAGATTTCCCTTGGCCGTTTGCCAGAGTTTGCTATTTCCCTTAGTTAGGGGGGTGTGGGGGGGTGAAGCCCCCCACTTAATTTAGATGTAAAGTAATGTTTTTTGTGTTATGGCCAAGGGAAGTGTTTCCCTGGGATGTTCGACATTGTGCAGTTCGATATTAGATGTTCGATGTTTAGGTGTTCGATCACCTAAACAGTCGGTCTTCTTATATAGACCCATATAAATGCATGATTGCCTATGTTGTAAGTGATAACTGAATAAGGATGTTTCCTGTTTAAAAAAATGAATTAGCTTGTTGAACCTTACTGATTTTCTCACACGAAATCATAGTACAGTAGGATAATCAGGTAGTTTGGGCTTTCCCCACTGTAGTGCAGTCTTGGAATTATTATATATAATTAGCAGGAAGTTTTGTTTTGATCCTTTGTGAATTGATTTTTTAGCTTCATCTATCTGAGGTTTGACAATTTCTGTTTCAACATTTGTGCACTTTGATGTGTTGATAGGCTCCCATACACACACACACACACACACACACACACACACACACACACACACACACACACACACACATATATATATATATATATATATGGGTCTCATTGTGTTCCCTGAACGGCCGTTTCACCATAACTGAAATGGCTGGGCATATTTTCACGGAAGTGCTTTTCACCGAAAAAGCACTTTCACGGAAGTATGCTGAAAAGTAAGGGAAATCGTGGGGGAAGGGCTGTTGCTGAGATCGTAGTACAGTGGTGATAAGGGAATATTCCATTTTCCCCCACTGTAGTGCGATCTCAGACATTCTCGGAGTGAGAATATAAATGTAGGGTGTGTGGGGGGTGCAGGGGGGGCTTGCCCGCTGTGTAAACATTAGTTGTGTTTTTTTTTTTTTTTTTTTTTTTTTTTTTTTTTACTTTTTTGAGGGATTTTAACAAAAGTGCTTTTTTCGGTAAAAAGCACTTTTGCTAAAGTGTGTTCAGTAGATGTGGTTTCAGACTATTGAACTTTCGTTCAATAGTCCTAGACCCATATATATATATATATATATATATATATATATATATATATATATATATATATATATATATATATATATATATATATATATATATATATATGAATGTGTGTATGTGTGAGTGTGTGTGTGTGCGTGTGTGTGTGTGTGTGTGTGTGTGTGTGTGTGTGTGTGTGTGTGTGTGTGTGTGTGTGTATAACTCACATTAAATGTCATAACTCAAGAGATAGGAAATTCCAGAACCTAATATTTAAACTTCTAAAATATGTGCTGAGACTACAAGTTCACTCCTTAATAGATGGTGATATCCACCCAAGTCCAGGCCCAAATTCTGCTACAACTATAGAGCCTCACATTACAATCCCTGCTAACTCACATTTGCTTACTTGACCCTCTACTTCACTCCTAATAGCCCATCTTAATATTCGGAGCATTAACAATAAGGTTGCACACCTGCATGCTCTCATGGATGTACATTCATTTGACATCCTATGTCTCACTGAAACATGGTTTAAGGCAGCACCAGACAATTTGGTAATACCACCCAGATATAATATCTTGAGACTAGACTGTACAGCTAAAAAAGGTGGTGGAGTAGCTATACTATATAAATCTGGTTTACAAGTAACCTCCATATAATCTAATCCACCCCTATTCAGCTTAATAAATGTAAATCTATCTATATCATCTGTATTTATCTTCCCCCCAGGCAATAACACTAACACCCTAGAGAATATCCTTAGTTGGCTCTCCACAAACTACCCACAGGAAACCATAGTACTTGGTGACTTTAATATCAATTGGAAGAGATGTACCACAGAACAGCCTTCTACCCATATAAACCTTTACGGTTTTACACAAACCATTACATCCCCCACAAGGACTAATAATGTTAATAACAAGGAAAGCATCCTTGATTGGATCCTCATAAATAGTCACCACTAAAATTACATAGTAGGAACCCTCCCCAAAGAGATAAGTGAACATTGTCTTACCTTCTTAATTAGAAATAAGAGTGACATACCAAACACAACCACATATAGGACAATAAGATCCAACAAAGATTTCAACCCTGACACCTTTCAGAAAAAACTTAAAGCATGTGATTGGTCTCCCCTAAAACAACTACCGTTAGAAGAATCAGTTATATATTTCAATTCTAAATTCTTAACTATTCTTGACCACCATGTACCAACTCATACATTTAGAACTAGAGTTAAACCACCCCCATGGCTTTCTAAAGCAACTAAACAAAGAATCCTCCTTAGAAACAAAGTCTGGGCAAACTGGCACACTACTAAAGACCCTGCAGATCAATTAAAGTGTAGACAGCTAAGAAATGAAACAAAAAAAGCCATACAGTTGGACAAAAGTAATTTTTACTTTCAGCTCCAACAAACCCACCAAAACAAACCTCAGAAATTGGTCAGGCATTAATAAACTTCTACACCCAGGTTGATCACTCACACCGACCCCTTCAGGTTCTGATCATAGTAGTCCCAAGCAAATAGCCAACATCTTCAACACTTTCTTCACAGACACCATTCAATCACTTGCCAATCAGCTTTCCCCTGACACATCATCTTCCACCACCTCAAACTCTAACACACCTCAATCATTTCACTTTCAACCTGTTCCCACATCTCTTATCTGTACCTTAATTCAAAAACTTAAACCTACAACCCTCTCAGCAGATCTATTACCTGCAGAATACCTACAAAAAGCTGCAAAAGCCATAGCCTACCCCATATCCATCCTGATTAATAGAACCATTACTGAAGGTAACATTCCATCAATCTGGAAAATGTTATATATTATCCCCCTGCATAAAGGTGGTAACTCCAATGAGTTATCAAACTATAGACCTATAGCCATATTATCTCCACTGGCAAAAATCATGGAAAAATGCATTCCCAAACAGCTGTTAAGCTTCCTATTAGAAAACAATTTACTAGCTAACAGCCAACATGGTTTTAGACCATTTCATAGCACCACCTCTGCTTTTTTATCCTTCTCTGATCACATTAATAAACATCGGAATAATGAGCTTCTATCCTCCGCCCTCTTTATTGATTTGTCAAAAGCATTCGACATGGTAAACCATCAACTACTCATTAACATACTCAGAAACCTGTCACTAGATACATTGGCTATACAATGGTTCCAATCCTACCTCAACAGCAGGCAACAGGCTGTATTATGGGAGAATAACTTATCTTCTAACCTCCCGATTTCTCTTGGTGTCCCTCAAGGCTCCATGTTAGGGTCACTCTTATTTTCTATCTTTATAAATGACCTACATGCTGCAATACTTCAAGCTACCTGTATCCAATATGCAGATGATTCAACATTAATATGCTCAGCCACTTCTCCATCAGATTTTCAGTCACTAACCCAAAATGTGTTTAACACAGTTGAGAAATGGCTTCTACACCGATGTCTTATCTTGAACCCCAAAAAAGACAAAACTTCTACTATTTACTCCCACCTGTAGATCCTCCCCACTTAATTTTACGGTTACATCAGGTAATGGTACTATTATCTCTCTGGATAACACTACAACACTACTTGGGGTACTAGTAGATAACAACCTTACCTTTGATTCCCATATAAACAGTACTATAAAAACAGTCAGCAAGAAACTAGGTTCCTATACCCTTTCTAATCCCACTAGCCAGGTCCACTTTTGCCCATATCCACTTAATCTCTATCCTACTATATGCATCCCCTATATATATACTAAACTATGTAAAAGCAACTTGAACAAGCTGGCCATCTCCTACAATAACACTGCCAGATTTGCAACTGGGTCTTCCTACAGAACTCATCATTGTCACAATCTTAAACAGCTAGGATGATTAGAGCTGCCAAATCTTTTAACATTTAACCAACTAACAGTTGCCCACAAGATCCTGTAGCAACCTACTAACACACCAATACTGACAAATCTTATTACCCCCTATAGCAACCTAAAGACCTTACGCTCATCTAATAAACAACTTGTGCAAATATGTAAAACTAACAATTTGGCTGGTGACTCTCTGTTCTCTAGCACTATTGGCAAAACCTGGTACTCCCTCCCCAGTGATCTAATCTACCTTACCTCAAGCACCCTATTTAAAAGCAAACTGAAACCATACCTTAAAGCACAATGGTTATGCCCCTGTGCTAACCCTGACTAACTACCTCACTTACCAATGGGTATTACTCTTCTTATCTGCATGTGCTAGATACTTTTCTTTTACCTGAAAAGAGTTGAAAAATGTTTACTTGTGATTTCACTGCTATGACAACCTATACCAGATATGTACTAAATTTGTGAGTAATATTCCATTGTAAAGTAAAAAACTGTAATGTACCTCAATTTGTTTGTAAAATCTCTCTTACTGTAAATAATATTGTAAATGTGGAGCTTTTCTCCCTGGGCCTCTACTGAAAATGTTCATGTATCCTGTTGGACTAGCCCGGTCAATAAATGTAAAATAAAATAAATATATGCATACACACACATATACATACACACACACACTCATATATATGAGTGTGTGTATGTGTGCGTGTGTGTGTGTGTTTATATGTGTGTGTGTGTGTGTTTATATGTGTGTGTGTGTGTGTGTGTGTGTGTGTGTGTGTGTGTGTGTGTGTGTGTGTGTGTGTGTGTATGCATACATCTATAGGTCTATATGAATATATATATATATATATATATATATGTGTGTGTGTGTGTGTGTGTGTGTGTGTGTGTGTGTGTGTGTGTGTGTGTGTGTGTGTGTGTGTTTATGTATATATGTATATAATGGATCCCTTTTATATCTCAAAATACTGAAAGATCGACTTTCATTATCTTGAGACTAAACTATTGAAAGTGCAGTTAATCGAAACTGCACTTTACCAAGTGTTACATTATCAAATCTGCTGTTGGTGTGGTGTGTTGTGGTTTATGTTTGTGGTGCATTGTGGTCTGGGAGTTACATATGGCAGACAATGTGTGGCTGTGTATGGAGATTCATGTAGGTTGCAAGTGTTTAAGGCTTTTGGGTAGGATTTTTTGTTTTTTTAATTTTGTGGGAAGTTTTAGGAGTTGGATGGGTTACATGGGTGAGAGTGTGTGTGTGCGTGTGTGTGTGTGTGTGTGTGTGTGTGTGTGTGTGTGTGTGTGTGTGTGTGCGTGTGTGTGTGTGTGTGTGTGTGTGTGTGTGTGTGTGTGTGTGTGTGTGTGTGTGTGTGTGTTTGTGTTAGTGTTGAAGGTGGTGTGTTTTTTGCATGTGTACTATGTGTGATTTTGGTACTTATGTATTATCCCAACCAGATTTCAGACCTGTCAGCATTCTTCATTTATGCAGAAAAGAGTCATTCTGTTTGTGCCAGTCTTGGAAGGTTAAAGAAATAACTGTCTGTTACATTGGGGTCTAATTGTTTTGTGATTGTGAACAAAGTGAAACGATTGAGTTTTCGGACCACAGCGGGAATGTGGAAAGTATATGGCGGCATGGTTATATATGCTTCCTTTGTGTCAGCTGGCATTAAGTTGGAAGTTGTATGACATAAACGGGCATTTTCTGTTGTATTTTTATTCATTTATTTTGTTACTACTTTAAGATAAAATTTGGTCTTCTTCTCAAACAATCAGGGAACAACCTTCCTGCATAACTGACAACGCTACAGCTTCATCAGAGTGAAGCCTTTTTACACTCCTTATTCTCTTGCTTAACTAGTCACCGTTGTTGGGATCCCTGCTTATTTTTTGGAACTGTGCACAGTAGTCTTGAAATGTGTATACCCTTCTGACAGGGAGGCACATACTGTCCTCATCCCCATGTCATACTTTACATCCTCAAAGATGACATCCCCCTTTCAAAATGCTCTCCCTGGTGTGAGTTTCCCTGCTGGGTCTGTAACGGCTTTCAGCAAGTAATGGCAAATTACACCAACTGGTTGTCCCGGCTCTGGGAAAAGTAACTCCTTCACCATGTCAGGACCTTTTATGTTTCTGTCTCCTCTTGTTTATGTCTGTCTGTGTCTGTCAGTAGCCCCCTGTTCTCTGTTTTTCATATATTTTTGCAGCTACTGTGAAGTGCACAACCAAGAAGCTGCAAACATGGCTTGGCGTAGAACCTGGTTGCAATAATGCATAAGTACTATTTTTTGAGTGTATGTGTGATGGTGTGAAAGTAAGTGTAGGGTGCATAATGATAGCATTTTTTTTTTTTGTAGTTCATGGTACTGCGACCTTGGAGTTGATATATATAAGTAGCAGGGGTGCAGGCGGCACAGCCCTCCACATGGTGGATGCAGGGGGGTTTGTAGGTGTGTGTGTGTGTTTAGTTTCTTGGATAGGGTTTAGTGGGGTGTTTGTGATGCTGCGGTGGAAGTTATATTAAAAAAATGAACATCACTTACTGAAAATTCTTTATTATGAATTTTCGGTATAGTTTACATTCGGTTTCTTTATAATTCAGTATACTGGTTGTTCGGTATTTTTTTCTAGATTTAAAAGTAAACCCATATATATATATATATATATATATATATATATATATATATATATATATATGGGTCTAGGACATTTCACTGAAAGTCAAATTAGTGTGCACTTTTCACTGAAAGCTCAATTCACTGAAAACTCAATTCAGTGAAACACATTTCACTGAAAGTTATATATGGCCTTTTCCCCCACTGTAGTGTGACCCTGGAGTTAGTATATATATAGTAAGGGGGGTGTGGGGGGTGCCCCCTCCACATCGGGGCGTATGTAGGGCATAGCCCCCCACATATGTTAAAAATTTTGAACTATATACATGGATACTTGCAATTCCAATATATTACTCTTTTCCGAACATAATATATACTTAAAATATGTGGGGGGCCCAGATGTGGGTGTTGGTGCCCTCCACACCCCCGTTACTATATATACTAACTCCAGGGTTGTACTACAGTGGGGAAAAGGCCATATGTATAACTTTCAATGAAATGTGTTTCAGTGAATTGAGTTTTCAGTGAATTGTGCTTTCAGTGATTTGTGTTCAGTCATTTGAGTTTCAGTGAAATATCATCTAGACGCATTTATATATATATATATATATATATATATATATATATATATATATATATATATATATGGGATCCATACTATTTATTGAATGACTGTCTCACCGAAAGTGAAACAGCCGAGCACACTTTCGCGAAAGTGCTTTTTACCAAAAAGCACTTTCTTGAGAGTGTACAAAAATAGATAAAAATATGGGGAAATGGCTGTTGCTGAGATTGTAGCACAGTGAGGATAAGGGAATGTTCCCTTTTCCCACTGTAGTGTGATCTCAGAGTGAGAATATAAAATTAGGGGGTGTGGGGGGCACAGCTAGGGGGGTAATGTGTGCGTGTTTTTTTTTTTTTTTGCACTCTTTAGTGTAAGTGCTTTTTTGGTGAAAATAGACCATGGGTGATATGCTTTACCCCACTGACTTCAAAACCTAATGATCCTTTCTTTACATGAAAGAAGTCATTGGGATGGTGAAATGTAGAAAAATGGAGTGTTAATAAAAGATAAGTATAATGCTTCCTTGATGAGGTAAATAGTCATCAAAAAATATTGACACCATTATTTCCATCCTGCAAGACCAAGTCACTAACTATACAAACAAAAAAATGTTTTTGTAGGGGGCAAGCCCAACTGCACAGTTAGCTCTTCCTCACTTCCTGGTAATTAAATATACCAGCATTAAGACTGTGCAATACTGAGGAAAAGAGCATATTCCCCACCCCCAGCATTAGAGCAATGTTGCACAAACATAAGGTCAAAACTCCAAGCTCTTCTAAAAAAAAAAAAACTTTGTTTTTATTTGCATGATCCAAGATTTTGAATTAGAGAATGCAAACATTTCATATACTGTTATAAGTGGTTTGCAAGCAAATAGTTGGCATTCAAAATAAATTCCTACCTAAAAAATTGATGCACGTGTTCAATTTCTTGCTTATGGTTTCATTTTAGTGGACAACAATCCTGTGAACCATTGTGCTGCTTGACATCTCTTAGATGTGGAGTTACACTGATAATGTTATCACGACTTCTAAGATTGAGATACTTTGGAATTTTTCCTTCATTTTACCTCCAATATTGAGCCTGATTTATATGAACATGACCAGTTTTACTGTCACTAATCTAAATGACTGTAAATGTAATTTACTAGACCAGCCTGCTGTTTACTAACAGATGGTTTTCATGTCTCATTCTTCATGGACAGAAAATGCATCTTAGTTAAACATACAGGCTACTGCCCTGGATTTTACTTTAAATTTCAAGAACAAATTCTTTGGTTCAAAAGTAAAATATTTCTACTCTAGTTTGCATCACATTGAGATTATGTATCAATAAAAATCAAGCTACTTTAGCAAAGCAGTGCATGATCCAATCAGAATTACAGAAATTTAGAATGTCATAGTTTTCCAAGATGGCCACTGACAACTAGACATGCATTAAGCTGCAGCTCCAAAAATCAAAAGAAAATCTACAACAAAGCCCCAACATCCTACATGTAAAATAAAAACCCTGCATAACTCCTGCAGTAACAACATCTAAGAAGCAAGGACATAATTTTATCTCATAATATAAAGCTAAACATAAACTTTTAAAGTACCTTTTAAGCCAGCAGGGTAATTGAGATATAGACCGTGCGGCTGGGCTTCTACAGTTCAACAGGGCCTGAAAAAGAATTCAAAACAAAAGGAAAATCAGAATGGCTAGCACCCAGGATCAAAGTAAGGAACTAATGGAAATACAAATTACTAAATCAAAATTATCTACAATTGTGACTCCTGAAAAGGGTACAGCAAGCAAGAGACAAACAATGTCTAAGTCACAACAGGAACCTACTAAAGTATCTTTGAGAGCAAAAAATGACAATACATATTCAGTTGATGATATAAAAACAGCCCTACAACCACTCGAAAATGACATGTGTGCATTTTCTGAAAAGCTTAGCTCTGTGGGAACAAACATTGAACAGATTGTGGCCAGACTAACTTTAAATGAAACTAAAATGGAGAAAAATACATCTGAAACCAAAGCTTTGAAGTATATAATTAAAACCAACAAACAGACCATAAAAGAACTCCAATCAAAAATGGTTCATCTTGAAGCAAGATGCAGAAGGAACAAAATAATTATAAGAGGGGTACCAGAAGTGTTTGACCAAACCCAACTGAATGCAATAATTAAAGAGATTGTGGAAGCAATAGTTGATAATAAGAACATAGCAAAAGAAATGACTGTTGAACGTGCACACAGATCTCTTTGGAAAACTCAGGATACAACTACACCAAGACAAATCTACATTAAAATACTCAATGCAGCACACACCTATATGATCCTAATGGCAGCCAAACAGAAAATAAACATAACGTGGAGGGGACATAAAATAAGCATTACACAAGATTTATCCCTTCCCATCAACCAAGAATGTAAAGAATTAGCCCCCTTCTGCTCATATCTAATTAAAAAAAAATATCCAGTTTCAAATGTGGTACCCAGCAAAACTCATGTTCAGCTATAAAGATCAAAAATAATGTGTACAAAACAAAACAGAAGCTAAGAACACTTTCACCGAAGCATTTGGAGAAATGCCCGAGGAAAAGAAATAATGCAGTACTACAGCCCACAAAATAAAGCCTCAACCAGATTTCATAAGTATATGTTTTAAGGTAAGGCTATAAAAAACACTAAAAAGTATGTACTGCATCTGCTAATATTTGGTTCCTGTATTCCGAATACTAAAATGCAGTTTTAAGCTACAAAAGATACTGATAACTTCTCGTACAATGATTAATGCAGACTAACTGTCAATTATCCCATATTCAAAGTATATTACTATGCTATAATCAACCTCTCTATCTCTAAATACTTAGAAAGCATTAAACGTCTAAATAAAGACTAACCTGTGTGCTCATTAAGTCTGCATAACTCTACATAACTCTATTTAGTATTAAATGTAAAATAAAGCCGACAGTCGTAAATACAAAAAACTAACAACAACGATGCAAGTTACAAACTGATACGGTCATTTCCAGCTGCAGAATTTATTTTGCAAGTTAAATACTAGAAAATTACCTCATTTTGCTGATCCAGAAAGCTGTCTGAATGAGCAAAAGACCAGAAATAAGACTATCCCAAACCAAGGCAGTGATGGGAGGTCAATGACAACTTCCCTTGAAGGTCAGGAGCCACGAAGCACTGCTGGGAACTGCAGGACTAAATGTACAGTATACAAATTAACCAGATTCAAAGGAGTAATGTAAACCCATAAAGAAAAAGCCTTGAAAGGTAAAATATAAAGCTTTTTCTCAACAAGAATCAAGGAAACTTAAACAAATGCAATGTAAAAGACTCAGATGGTGAAATTCTATATGTTAAACATTTCTAAAGGGCTTGTCTTTTAAAACTGAAGTTTATACATTGCAAAACCTCTATATATATATATGTAAAAATGTGAACTGACAAGGTTAGCTTGATTGTTTTATCATCGGACTTTACCTGAAAGATAGTATTGTCTTGAAATTAACAAAGAAATGAAATACTTTATTTTAATTCTATGTTTATTTTCTTTCTTGTCTGCAAGTAAGGTTGGTAAAGCTTTATAGCTTAAGCAAATTTAAGAATCAGTCCTTAGCAGAGGTAATTACATTTAAATTCAGCATGATACTTTAAAGCTTTCTTAAAATAACTGTTAATTGGATGGTTGTTGTTTTCTCACTATTGTTGCTGTATCAAGTAAGATTGACAAAATTTAACATAGTCACATACAGCCTATAACTAATCGGGGTATTAAACTCTTTAGAAACAACATGAATGAACATAATAAAAACAATTATAAAAGGGGTCATAAACCCAACAAAGACACTTCTCTAAACAATCCTTAAGGGAAGCTAGTCATTGAAACTGTATTTAATGTAAACAAAATGCAGGCATAACAAACTGTATACTCTACATATAATGATGTTTGAACACAAAGGATAAAACACTAATATTACTAGACACAAATATAAACTACAAGTCTGCAAAAGAAATGATAATCACAAAATAATTTGGTTTGAATCAGGTACACACCCTTTTGGTCCTACTTTCAATAGGCTCAAACACGTGGGTAGTAATAACTTTTTTTACTTTAACTGTGGTTAAAAGTTTAGATACTTATGTAAATGGTCAAAATACTCTATAACCAAAACTGAGAACAGTATAAACCCTCTCAAAAAAACACAAACATTTCAAAATCAGAAATACTCACTCTTGTGTTATAACTTGTAACAGTTCTAGCATGCTTCAGAGTACACACCTCATTAAGGAACAAACAATGTATGTCAGGTATGTTTAGTGTTACTTGGAATGAAGTAAAGTTCCTAGTTAATATCTCTCTATACCAGTGTTACAACAGATTTCCTAGATGGTATACAAACAACAAACCAAATATAAAGTATAATACCACAAAAAGAAAGGAAGATATGTAGGCAGGCACTGAGGTAGGTGAAAATAGATTGGAAGCCATCCTGAACAAATGCATGTTATCTAAGAACAAACCCTTTTCTCTATACAAACACTTAAATTATTACAAATACAAATATAACTTAAGGCCATACACAAATAATATACAATGGATATATAGCTAGGCATGTATATAGTTGATATATGGAATGTTAATGGGTTAGGTAATAGTAAAAAGTTAGATCTAATTCTACACTTAATTTACCAAGCTAGTTCCAATATCATATTCTTACAAGAAACACACCTAAATAAAGAACAATGGTCAAAAATCAGCTCAGGAAAGTGGATGAGGCAAATCATTGCATCAGGGGACAGTTCTACCTCAAAAGGAACAGCTATTATTATCAAAGAAGCCTTTCAAAAGAATATAACCAATAGTAATTATGACGTGAAAGGAACATGGTGCTTTTTTCACCAGCACACATCTGCAAACAAAAAATAAAACTCTCTTTTTGAATGGGTCTATATTAAAAACTCGAACGTTTACTTACCTGAACACCTAAATGCTGCCACATCTTCTTCAAACCGCAAAAACATCGATTGTCCTGAAACATGAAATCCAAAAATGTCGATTTGTCATGGTTGGTCCTTCTGCGGTATATCTCCGTAAGGTAAGTGTGTGATAGTTACGGACCTTAGGGTTAGGGTGCGGGTTAAGGTAAGTGCATAGATGGTAATGTATGTTAGATTTAGTGTATGGTTAGAAGTAGGGTTTTATTAAGTGGATGCATGTGGATTATTTAGTTTGTTTGGGTATAGCTTTTTAAGGTAAGTGTGCGATAGCTATGGACCTTAGGGTTAGGGTGCGGGTTAAGTGCATACTTGGTGGTATATGAAAGATTTAGTGTAGAGTTAGAAGTAGGGTTTAGTTTAGGGTTAGAAGTAGGGTTTTGTTTAGTGTATGTATGTGGTTTATTTAGTTTGTTTGTGCAGGTAGTATGTAGTGGGCGGTGGGATGGGACAACTATAACATTTCGAGTTTTTGAATTTCGCGGTTCGGTGTATTTGCGGTTCGCGGAATATGTGTCAGCATTTAGGTGTTCGGGTAAGTAAACTTTCGATATTTTGATATAGACCCCTTCTTGAATATATATGGCCCTTGTTCAAACCAGCAATTCTTTTTATATGAAATTTATAATTTACTCTTATATTTTCCCAACCATTCTATCATTACCGGGGGGGACTGGAATTGCCTAATTGACCCACTTAGTGATAGCTCTAACAAAAACAAAAAGCAATCAGTCCAGGTCACATCCGCTCTAAATGATCTTATACAAAATCACAACCTTGTCGACCCTTATCTAAATATAGGTCACAACAGATCAATAAACAAATATACTTTCTATTCCCCTCCACATAAGGTACAGTCAAGAATAGATTATTCCTGATCTCCTCGAACCTCTCTAGGATTTGTCAAAAATATGCAATTAATAAAAGAATAATCTCAGATCACTCTAGAATCACAATTACACTCAATGAAAACTCATAAACTTCTAAACAGAGTGGTCCCTATAACTGGTACCTAAACAATAACCTTTTAAATCATAAAGAGTTACTTGAGTAGATAGGTAAAACTATAAAACAATTAGACCAAGGTGCATCACAACTCAAATTCCACTTGACATTCAATGGGCAGCCACCAAAACAGAATTAAGGGGAATCTTAATACAAAAAGCTTCACTGTACAAAAAACAAGAGCAATAACAGACTAGCTTGCTCGAAATGCAGTACACAAGCATTGAATTACAACTACAAACCCATTACTCACAAGAGCTAGAGAGGAAACTACAACAAATCCAAAAAGAACTTTACTCTATACAACTACATAAACACACACTAAATGAGCTAAAACTCATCTATAAATACTCTGAATGGGCCCAAACCCCTTCTAAGGTACTAGCAAATATGACAAACATAAAGAAAACTCTCCACAATATCCTAGAAATACACTATAAAGATAGAAAACTATACAACAATGAAGATATAATTAACTCATTCTGGGACATATATAACAATATTTATATCCCCGAAAAGCAACAATATATGTCTAATTTACAAGAGATTGTTTTAAACAACTTAAAAGTCCAAAACCTTGAAGAAGAACAATATAACTTATTGAACAGTCCCTTATCAACCAGTGAAATAAAAACAGTGATTATAAAACTAAAGACTAATAAATCCCCAGGTCCTGATGGATTCACAGCAATGTTCTACAAAAAAATTTAGCCACATACTTACTCCAATCTTGTTAAGACTTTGCAACTATATTATAAAGTATGGGTTCACAGATAAATACTTAAACAATTCAAAGACAATTTTAATACCAAAACCAAATTTAGACAAATTAAACCCTATGTATTTCAGGTCCATTGCCCTTATAAATCTTGCCATAAAAATTTTGACTTCATTGTTAGTGAACAGATTACAAAAAACCTTGGACAAAATTATTTCCCCAGAACAACTGGGCTTTATGAAAAAAAAGAAAATTAAGTGACAATACCTGCACATTAGACACCTTAATCTCTCTCTTAGCTAAAGATAAATATCCAAGATATGCACTTACAATAGACGCTTCAAAAGCATTTGACAGTGTAGACATAGATTTCCTTTTCTGAACAATGTTATACTTTAACTTTCCCCATCTTTTATAACAGCCATTAAGATGATTTACAATAATGCTACCACTGCGCTATGCATTAACAAGATGTACTCCCAACCCACCAAAATCACAAATGGTACTTGCCAAGGTTGCCCATTGTCTCCATTCCTTTTTAACATATATTTAGAACCACTATTACTCCACATTACCCAAAACACATATCACCATTTCCCAAAGGTTTATAACACAATAGTAAAATACTCAGCTTTTGCTGATGACCTAAACTTATATTTTGAACTCACAAGCACAGACTTGCCAGAAATACTTTACTTAATTAAACAATTCTCCAAAATAGCAAATTACAACATGAACCCCCCAAAATCCTCTGTATTCCCTTTTAACCCTATAAATCATAATGCATCTTATTTCCCTTTCGTTGATATACCTTTAACATACACATTAAAATACCTAGGTATAAATGTTTCTCACACCTACAAAGAACTGCATAAATCAAATCTCTTAAAAACTTGGGATACAATTAAGCAGGACTTTTCAAGATGGGAAAACATAAATCTATCTCTTCTGTCTAACTCTGACATTATTAAATTGAATATTCTTCCTAAAATACTATTTCAGATAAATTCTATCAGTCTCAAAATACCAAATAAATTATTCACATCAATGAAAAAGACCCTCTTCAAATTCCTTTGGCACCCTAAAACAAGAAGAATAAGCTACCAAAATCTTACAATACCAAAAATAAAAGGAGGATTGGGGCTCCCAGATTTTAATCTGTACTACCTTATCATAAAAGCAAACTGGTTGATTCAAATATCAGAATATGATAGCACTAAAGAGATCTGGTACCAAGATCTATATTAGAAGACAGACTGTTTAGGTGATTGAACACCTAAACATCGATCTAATATCAGACGACACAATGTCGAACTTCCCAGGGGAAACACTCTCCTCAGCCACAACACAAAAAACATTGCTTTACATCTAAATTAAATGGGGGGGCTTTGCCCCCCACACCTCCCCTAACTAAATATACCAACTCTGAGATCGCTCAACACTAGGGAAATAGCAAACTCCAGCGAACGGCCAAGGGAAATCTTTCCCTGCATTAAATTGGCCATTCACCATTTTTTGCTTTCGATATTAGAAGATTGATGTATAGGTTTTCAATCACCTAAACATTTGGTCTTCTAATATAGACCCCTGGTACGCAATATGGGTTAAAATATGGGCAAACCTATTATACTCCCTAAATATAAATCCCAAAGTTACTCCTTTCCTTCATCCCAAACAAAATTATTTTAGCAAATTGCATGCAATAATTAAAATTGAAATTATAGCTTTCCAATCTCTGTTTTCATCCATCAGTCTGAAGAACTCACTAATATTGCTACAACTTATACATATGAACCTGAATATCAAGTTAAACAACAAAATGATAGATGTAGAAAAAACTGTAAGGAACCACCACAAAGTGCATAAAAGAATTTAATGTAACTTCATCAGGTTACAATAAATGAGTAAAAAAACATCCATTATATACTAAAATACTTGCAATTAAACAATGAAATCATTAAATAAACAAGTCAATTAAATTACTTAAAGAAACAGCTCTAAATATATGCTAAGCATTTTTGTGAATGCTTCTCTATATTTGATGTATAGATAAGAAGCTTCTAATAGGCACAAAAAGAAAACAAGTCAACCATCTAGGTGAGTGTGTGCACCACTATAATAGGATTAGTATAAACTCCATCAATATAACTAAAACTTATATGACATATAATAGCACCTAACAAGAACAAACTGATGATGTTGTCTTCATCTCCCAGGGTACAATACATATCATACTATTGGATAAATAGTTTACAATAAAATGATAGATCTCGAACCATTCCAATAAATTAAAGACTTAACAGTATTGATTATCTTGCAACACAAAGAAGAAACACTTGAAAATTTAAGAACAAAATTAAAGACGCCAGGCAGTTATAACTATAGTCTTCGACAAATTATATTATTAGTAAAGCTAAAATACTCAAACCACAAAATAGAGATACAAAATATAGAAAATACCCAAAACATAATCAAAGCACTAATGGCTAAAGAAAAAATGATTTCAAAATCCTATAGGTTAATAAATGAGTTAAAACACAAATCTACACTACTTTACTCAAGATACTGGGAAAAGATAAATAATACCATCACAATAACACAAAACAAGAAGCTATCAACAATGCTTTAAAAGTTACACCTTTCAAAAACCTAATATATTCACAAATGATGATTAAAAACAATGCATATTATACCACAGCTGTCCTCAAAACATTTGGTTACAAAAAAAAAAAGCTCAGTGTGACCTTTCTGCTCTAGTGAAGATGTGGATATTCTCCACATCTTCTGGAGCTGTAAGAATATCTTCAAGCTCTGGTATTCCCTAAGAGTGCAACTTAAAAAAATTGGATATAAAAAAAAAACACCTTCTCCTGGGAAACAATGATTCTGCACATAATTCCTAGTTCAATTAATGGAATGCACATGCATATCTTAGTTACAGTATGTGCCCTACTTAAATTTTATATATCAAAGAATTGGGAAAATAACAAAAAATATCTCATGGAACAATTTTAAAGACATGGCAGTTAAGTATATCACCTCCCACAAACTAGCTACTAAAAGCATAAAAAGAACATACTTTCAAACATACTGGAATTCTCTTCTAAACACAATCTTGACAAGCAAACAGAATACATAAAACTAAATGGAAATCAGGTGGCAGTTAAAATAC
Source organism: Protopterus annectens (assembly GCF_019279795.1). Classification (NCBI taxonomy): domain Eukaryota; kingdom Metazoa; phylum Chordata; order Ceratodontiformes; family Protopteridae; genus Protopterus; species Protopterus annectens. The sequence continues at coordinate 1,654,655,148 of NC_056743.1, forward strand.
CTTTACGTTACTAAACATAACTTGTGTATCACTTAAACATAAAACACGCTTCTAGGATAACAACAAATGGATGGCATCCAACATTGTAAATAGTGTAAATATGTATTTTGTTTAGAGTTTTTTCACAATTCCTTTTTGTAAAGGTATCCTACCTACACAAACTATGCACTCAACTTTGTATCATAACCTCATTCTCTTGTAACCCTTAGTTATGATGTAACCATGTTAGTTTTTAGACTTTAATTTCTAGCAAGTGTCTAAATGATTCTTTGTAAATAAGTGTTTACCATTACTCATTTGTGTTTACATGCTGTATGTCTGTTTTATTTTTTGTTTTTTACTCATTTGTGTTTATGTCTGTTTTATTTTTTGTTTTTGAAAAACAAAATCAATGAAAAGTTATTGAAAAAAAAAAGAAATTTAGAAAGTTAACACGTGAAAGGTATGTTGTGTTATACTGGGATGTCCCCACATCAATTTGATTAGGCTATGATTTAGGCTTGGGCAAAACAAGAATAAGCCCAGTGGTCCAAAGTGTAAGGCACTGGCCTTCTAAGCCATGGATTATATGTTTGATTCTCATTTGGGATGATATAATCTTGATACAAAATTGATTTTTTGGGGGTTGGAAGTTGGCATAATGGTTAAAGTGTTTACTTTACAATTATAAGCTGCAGTGTTTGATTCTCAAGTGGGGTGATTGTCTTGGCTTAAAATGGACCACAGCGGCAGACAGATGTGTATAGCAATCAGAAAAGGCTGAAGCTGCCTTTTGTAATATATTTCATACCACAAGCTGCTGTAAAGTATCATTTGGTACATGACGTATGGCATGAAATCTAACTCCCTACAAAACAGAAACAAGAACATTTTAATATTTAAATTAAAAAAAGCTGTTCCATTCTTTTGGTTTCAGGATATTATGATTCATGATTTTGTGACTGACCTTCTATATTGCTGGGAAACCACCTGCATTTTCTATCATATCTGTTCATCATTAGTTATCTGAGATACATCTAACCTTAGCATCTCTGCTGTCTCTAACTCCAATCCTGCACATTATCTTACAAAAAAAAAAAACTTTCCCAGCAGCACCTCTATTCATAAAAAGTTCATCTGAAGGTACTGTTCATTTTTTTAAAACTTGACTAATTACAAAAGGAAAAAGAAAAGCAATTGTTTTCCTTGTTTAATCTGAATCATTTTGAAATTCTTTTTTTGACTGTTTTTATTTTTGACACACAGAAATTGATATAATATACATCAGTGTTTCTACACATTGTTGTTTCTTTTTTATTTTCAGTTTTGCAGCTGTTCATTTTATTTTCTGATACTCCTTTCGTTTTTTCCTCCCTTCTGTATCATTATATAGCCCTCTACCCAGTGCCCCATATGCATTGCCAGGTCTATCGGCCCACTCATAATTCCCCCAACTTCTCTGGTGTGGCTGGAGCCAATACAGATTCATAGGAGGAGATTTACTTAAGACCTATCTTCTTTTCAATTTCCATAGTAACATCCAAAAGGCAGGCTTGCAAAGGAGAAATTAGACAAGTCACCCCACCTCCTCAGTAGCTCAGCCCTGTTTATCACCCTACCTCATCGTTGGAACACACCTCTTAACTTTCTCCAGGGAACACTGCAAGCGATGCCTACAGATCACGATCCCACCAAGGATAATAATGCCCTTTACTCCCTCCCTGCCTCTCTGTCATTCATCCAAACTGATAATCATACTCAGATAATTGGATTATAGACAGGGGCTTTATCCCTCTATGGTACAAGTGTAGATTTTTTGTTTTTGTTCTATTTCTTACTAAAAGCCTTACAGGTGTTCTACCATGGCTTGTATAATTACATGTATAGCTATCTTTTTCTCTTTCGGCTGTTCCCGTTAGAGGTCAACACAGTGGATCATCTGTTTCCATTTCTTCCTGTCCTCTGCATATTGCTCTGTCACACCAACCACCTGCATGTCCTCTCTCACCACGTCCATAAACCTTATCTTAGGCCTTCCTCTTTTTCTCTTACCTGGCAGCTCCATCCTTAGCATCCTTTTCCCAATATACCCAGCATCCCTCCTCAGCACATGTCCAAACCAACGCAATCTCATCTCTCTGACTTTGACTCAAAACCGTCCAACTTGAGCTGACCCTCTAATATACTGATTCCTAATCTTGTCCATCCTTGTCACACCCAGTGCAAATCTTAAAATCTTTAACTCTGCCACTTCCAGCTCTGACTCCTGCCTTTTTGTTAATGCCGCCATCTCCAACCCATACAACATAGCTGGTCTGACCTCCTTCTTATAGACCTTCCCTGTCACTCTTACTGGTACCCATCTGTCACAAATCACTCCTGACACTCTTCTCCACCCATTCCACCCTGCCTGTACACTCTGCTTCTCCTCTCTTTCACACTCACCATTACTCTGAACTGTTGATCCCAAGTACTTAAACTCATCCACCTTCGCCACCTCTACTCCCTGCATCCTCACCATTCCTCTGTCCTCCCTCTCATTCACACACATATAGTATGTATAGCTACGTATATATAAATAATATTTCTCAGCATATGTATATATAGATATACACAATGTAACCTAGTACCGAGAAAATATACCAGCGTTAAAAGTAGTAGCTACTTTCCTTAAGGAGTAAATTGAAGTTAATCAATACATTTTTCTTATGTCTTGTTTGTGGCATACTTTGATTGGCCTGTGTGTATACTATAATTTGTGTAGAGAATCTCTCTAGGTTTTTTGATTTTAATGCCTTCCGAAAGTGATATTTTTTGTATATAATAGCAAATTTGTTAGTTAGCTGTAGGTTAGCTGGTGAATACGATAGTGTACGTTAGCTGTTGCCTGAGGATAATTGCTGGTAAGGAAGTTGAAAGTTTTAGTATCAGCTATTATTAACTAGTTATAAATGAGGTAATTATTAGCTTAACACTGGCTGATTACTATGCTGAAGAAGCAATATTGTTATCAAAGTCTCTTTTCTAAAAGTGTAATATATTTTTGTAAAATAAATTATATTCTTATGACTACTCTAATTTAGTTAGAAAATGTTCACATTGTTCATGCTATATCTGAGTTTCCTTCTGAGGTACCTTATATGTTAGTTTTATTCATGTCATACATCTGAATGTTCATGTGTGAATTCCTAGGCCAGCTGCCTTGCAGGGCATTTTCATTTCCCTTCTAAGGTGAGGAACAAACTCTGAGCCTTGTGCCTGTGAAGTAAACACATTGACCACTATGCCAACCTCAAACCCCTTCTGGATGGGAATTTGCTTTTTCAACAACTCTTTCTAATAGTGTTTTGACCATCAACAATCTTCCTTCCTTCCTGATGCTAAATGCATGATTTCCTCTTGTACTGTGTTCACTGGCTCTCTGACACATGTACTAGGCATGTAACCAATGCACTAGGGGCATTCTGATATGCAATAACTAATGTCTGATGCTCAAATTATCATGGGAGTTCAATAAAGCCTACAGCATGATGCATACACCAGCATGAACAAATTTAGATTCAGTAAGCTCCACTTAGAGGTGTGTACGCACGCACAAACAGGGAAAATCTTGAGGAATGCAAATTACCTGATAAGGAGGTGAATCTTATGCAAATGAGAAAGGCTGAGTGATCCAACAAGTGGAAAGGCATCCATGTAGACCTCATGTCACTGTCCGTAGTGTACACAGAATTTTTCCATCTACAGGGGTCTACACAGAAAAAAGGAGATGTAAAACAGAAGAAATGTGGACATACATCACCAGAAACTGTAGTACCGCATACAGATATGTGAAAAAATAATGTTGTGGATGTCAGAAAGAGGAAGTGGATAAGTTAAAATAATATTTTATTTTCTTTAATAATCTTGGCTTGTTTCCTCTGTGTGCTGCAGTCCGCAAACCTGCTTAATACAAAATAAATAAATAAAATATTAAATGTGCATTTTTAAATATATGTCAGAAATGTACTATAACTCCCTGAGTCAGTGCTGTACAATGATGCACTGATGCTGTTGCCAGGTCATACAGCTCTGAACCATGTGGTTTTGGGTCTATAGTATGTGATCAAAGAATCTGTTGTTCAACCACATAATAATCGACACATATACAGTGAACGGCTATGTCCTTAAATTTTTTCCTCAGGAAAATAATTCAGTTGGCCGTTATCTGGAATTGCCCTTTTCTTCAATGTAGAATGATCTCAGAGTTGGTATATTATAGTTAGTGGGGGTGAGGGGAGTGAAGCCCCCACTTGATTAGTGTTTTAAAGTTTGATTTTTATTTTATGGCCATGTGAATATTTTCCCGAGGAAAAAAATTCGAGAACGTGGCCATTCGCAGTTTACAGCATTCGTTGTATATGTGTCGATTATTATGTTTTCAAAGAAGACATTCTTCTATCACATAATATATACCCTTAGTTTCCAGGCTGTCAGCATGGATATGTATGCAAATGAGGTGGATGTCTTGAAGAGCAAAATGGAGTAACCGTGTTCGCATACCCACTTTGTGGTTCCCACACCTTATTAATATTCCCATTTGGATGTGAATGTTAGCAGGGGGTGTGTCCAGTCACTTTTAGGGTTGTTTAATTCCCGCTGCATGAATTTGCTCAACATGCCACATATAACCCAGGTCACAATGATGATGTAGGCAACAAGCAGTTAAAACTGGATATATTCAATTATTGATTTTGAGTTTTATGTAACCTATGCTGCGGGGCGCAGTGCATTGATGAACATGTTTGCACAGCACACCACCCATGTGACAGTGATGATGTAGGCAGCAATGAATGGAAAGCAAATATTTCCAATGAATATTTATCAGTGTGTATGTGTGCTGTGGCGCACACTAAAGTATAGAAATTTAATTATGTTAATCACATTCCAGGTAACTGAAATGCATAATAATTAGCCAATCACACATGATGCACCTACAGCAGCCCTCTGTAAAGTATGCATACACCCTACATTCTGTTTTTCCCAATACTCTGGACCATTGTTGTTCATACTTGGGAATTTTAACTGAGGTAATGCTAGGGCTGCTGCAGGTGTGCTTCATCTGTATGTGCTAGATGCTGAAGTCACTGCTGCTGGTGCTGCTGACAATAGTCCTAGGCTGAGAAGGAGAAGAATGTTGATGCCCAGGGTATCCTTCTAGAAGCTACATGAGCTGGAGATTGTAGAGTAATACAGGGTGGAATGGAACATATTACAAGAACTCACTGAGCTCGGCCACCATCAACTCACAAATAGAGCCAACAGAGGGGAAATCATCTCAGTGGAAACAAAGGTATCTCTAGCCTTTAGAATACTTACTACAGATTCTTTTCAAAGACTAACTGGGGACATGATGGAGATGTCACAGGCATCTACATCCAGGATACTCCACCAATTCCTGGGTGCTATGCTCCCACATGCCAGTGAGCACATATCTTTTCTTCTCTTCTCTGAGGTGAAGGCCAGCAATATGCAACAGTTCTACCATGTAGCACACTACCCTGAGGTACTGGTTGCCATAGATTGAGCTCATGTATACATCAAGGTTCCACCTGGTGAGCAGGGTAGAATCTATGTTAACCACAAGGGGTACCACTCCATCAACTGCCAGGTCATGTGCAATGCCCAGGGGATTATCTCGAATTTGTATACTAACAGCCCTGACAGTTATCACGACTCCCATATCTGGCACACATCACAGCTGTACCAGATGTTTGCTAGGGGGGGCATCCCACATGGCCATTTACTTGGGGATACTGGCTATGTCCTGGAACTGTGGATGATGACACCCATCAAAAATGCACACACATCCATATAGGAACATCATAATATGGCACACGCACAAACTAGGAACATTATATAGCATGTGTTTTGGCTGCTGTAGTCACATTTCCAGTGCCTTGATATATCTAGTGAAGCCCTGCAATATTCTCCAGCCACATGTGCACATATACTCACAGTATGTGCTATACTATACAATATGATTCTGCATAAACAACTGCAGCAGGATCAGAAAAGGGATGGGATATACAACCTCCCATTAGTGCCTAGATCATTGCAGCCACAGTCACAGCTGGACTCAGAGGAGAAACCCCTGATAATATCTATGTAGGCAGACATACACATGCTCAGTATGCCCTGGCATAGGTTAAGAGGCAATGCCTAGCAAATCCACTGACAACCTTGGGACCTATGGACCGACACCTTACTCCTACTCACATACAGGCATTAAAAACGATGGCAGGCAACCCACATATTGTACCTACTCATGTATTGGCTGTGTACTGCTTACATTAGGCAGAGTCACCCCCAAACTATGGTTGTGCCAACTGCTGCATTTGCAAGGTAAGTCCATAACCTTCATAGTAGTTATAAAGGTTATTATGATATGGCATTGTATTTATGGATCCGGTACATTGTGCAAGTAAATATAGTTTGCAAGTTGGACAGAAATTACATCCACAGAGGACTAGGGATACCCATTCCACTACCTTGTTTCCGTGAGTATTCACTAGGCCTCATGCATGGATTGCTCATGCAGTCCTACTGCAACAGATTACTGGTACATCTGTGAAGGGAGATGTCAGACAATAGGGAGACATGATAGTCAGACTACTGTGTATCCCAGAAGAACATGTGGTGGTGTTCCACCACCCCCAACACAGCAGTGTTCCCTTTTAACTGCTGTAACAGTTTCTGTAACAGAAACTCATCAATGGTATATCAGCATGTCAGGCAGTCTCAGGACAGTAACATAGAAACTGAACATACATTCCATATCATACTTAGCGCAGGAATAACAATATATGTATTTATGTAGTACATTGTGTGATGAATGATCCCTGTCTGTCAAACAGCTTGTGAGGCTCAAAAGACTATGATGATTAGCTTGTGCCGTGGCATTCATGGTTCTAATCTAGACGTAACCATTTATTTTGGATGCCAGGCATTATTACTGCTTGTGCTACAGACTGTCAGAATGTGTGCAGTGTAATGTTATTAAACTTTGTGACATATTAAGTATGTCACACAACTGAAAAATAGTCGTAGGAAACTTCAGTGATGTGTAGCAGAGCAGAAAAAGGGGCAGGTGTCCTTTTGTGTGAAACGCAAATCCTGGACTAGAATACAGGTAGGTGTGGGCTGCAGTCAGTTTATAACTAGCAGATTAACTACAGCCAAATCCCACCTGCTATCCACCCTTCTTTATTGTTCCCAAAATGTCACCAACCAACATAAATCTGATTTAAATAACCTTGAAATCTGTTATAATAAAATAGCCAAATTTGCCTAAACCTACCTCACAAATCACATCATTGTACAGCTCTTCCATCATCTTAAGTGGATAGAACTCCTCAGCTTACTATCCTTCAGACAACTAATAATTGTTCATAGAGTCATATGTAAACCAGATAAATGCCCTGCTCTAACAGAGCTCATTCAACCTTATACAAAGCTTAGGTCCCTTAGATCGTCTAATAAATTAATGCTCAAGGTAACCAAATCCCATAGCTACCACTGAGATTCTTTATACTCCTACAAAATTGACAAAACCCTGGAAATCCCTCCCCCAACATATTCTTACCACCTCTGATACAAATCATTTTAAATATTTTCTAAAAGAATCATACTCTAAACATTGGCAATGTTCCTGCACATCCCCAGGCTAATTACATTCAACTACCATTCCCTCCATTAATCTTCTGTCCTATGCCTTTTACTGCCTATGTAACTGGCCTCTATTTTTACTTTGATCACTGAATAATAATAATAATAATAATAATAATAATAATAATAATAATAATAATTTATATAAATGTTGACAACATGATCATTTTCTGAATATCGTAACATACACAGTTTGTAGTTTTACACAGTAAGTATCTACTTATGCATGTACTTTTTATTCTGCAAGTATTTGTTGGTACTTCTCTGTCACTGCACTTTTTTTATCTCTACTACATTTATCAGCTGTTTAATTTTTCTGGAGCTTTTCTTCCAGGTCTCCGCTGAAAATGGCCTTCTGGCCCAGTAATAAATAAATAAATAATGAAAATCCCACTTTGCATGCTCAAACACTTAGTTAAGAGATATATCTACAGCTGCATACATATATGTATACATCTCTGTCTATCAGTATCACACTCCCCCTATATATATATATATATATATATATATATATATATATATATATATATATATATATATATATATATATATGTGTGTCTGTGTGTGTGTGTATATATATATATATATATATATATATATATATATATATATATATATATATATATATATATATATAAATATATATATATATATATATATATATATATATATTTATATGGGTCACCTTAATTTGACTGACAACTAGTACTTACAGTACACTGTAAGGCAAATAACAGGGATATGTCCTTTTCCCTAATGTATTGCAACCCTGGAGTTAGTATATCTAGTTAGGGGGGGCACATGCCCCACACTGGGGGGTGTGGGGGTGAAGCCCTCCAACTAGCTTGGTTTTAAAGAACAATATAACACAAAAAGTACAGAATTTAAACCAAACTAGGTGGGGGGCTTTGCCCCCTCACTCCCCAGTGTGGGAGGATGTGCCTCCCGCCCCTGTAACTATATAGACTAACTTCAGGGTCACACTACATTGGAGAAGAGATCATATCCCTATTATTTGCCTTACAGAGCACTGCATGTATTACTTGTCAGTCAAATGAGTTTCAATCAAATGAAGGTAACCTATATATATATATATATATATATATATATATATATATATATATATATATATATATATATACAAACATACATCTATGTCTTTCCCCATACATCTAAATAATACATATATGACACATGCACACACACACCTACCTTCATGTATATTTACATCTCTGTTATTGACAGATATATGTTTATATGTCTGTATATGTCAGTATCATTCTACATACCCTAATACTGGTGATTGAAGCTACAGTATGGCACATATATAATGTTGATCAAATAACCAAATGTAAGGGCTCAGCAATAGATAATGCACTGCCCTATAGCCCCCTGCGCCTGCTGGATATCACAAAACATATAGCAACAGGTGAATTGGTGGTGTTATGTATCATGTTGTGTATGCATGCATTGACAGGGCACAGTGTCTTTGTCCACAGGCTTGCCCATCCAAATGCAAAAAGCCACATATGGCCCAAATGGCTACTTTTGACACTTAGCTGGGATAACAAACAGTTTTCTGACTGCAAAGTTACTAGATGCAGAGAACAGTTCATAGGTTCATAGGTAGGTACTGGGCTGTCAGCCCTAGGGCCTATACAAGCCTAGCCAAAAAGGTACCCTGGCTTTCACCACCCAAGAAACTTATTTTCCTGTGCTCCTGTCGAGCAGAGCCACAGAGGTGATCCCCAGGGTGAATTTTCTATTTCCCATCCAATATTCAAGATTTTTCTTGAAGATTGCTAATGAGGAGTTTTGTTTGATATAAATAGGTAGTTTGTTCCAGAGTATGGGAAGTCTCTGAGACAGGAATCTATCCCTTCAGCATGTTCTGTTTATTGTGGTGACAATGTGTAGGTCTCTAGAGCATGTAGCTTGGAGGGATTGGGATTTCTTTAAATGGAGCATGTCCAACAGCTCTGGGTTTGACATAGCTTTGTATGTTAGGTAGAGATCACCTCTGAGTAGGTGATATGCGATGGACTAAAGCTGGAGTTTTTTGAGATGGTCTGCATAGGTCATCTGTTTGAAGCCGGTAATCCTCTTTGTGAGGTATTTATGCAGCTTTTCTAGTTGTAGATGTCTTGTGAGGTACATACCAAAAGGGGTGTTGTACTCTATAATGGGTCTAATGAGTGATGACTACAGGGGAACAATGACCTCTTTTTTTCCTGGATGAGAAAACTTTTGTGATAAGGTGTGCCATGTAGAAGGATTTCCTGACTACTGTGATGAGGTGATTATCAAATGAGAGAATACTGTCCACCTGTGACCCAAGGTCTCTTATCACATTTTTGGTGTTAAGTAGACTACTACCTATGTGGTAACTCAGGGGTACAGAGTTTTTACCAAAGGGGATGACAATGCACTTTTTGGCATTGAGCTTGAGGTCATGGCTTTGACACCAGGTGTCTGTCTCAGTGAGGCCCTTTTGTAGGATGTCCACATCATTAGGAGTTTCAATTATTGCTCCTAGTTTGCAGTTATCTGCGAACTTCATTAGCCAAAGACCTTCTGTGTTAGCCTGTACTTCAGAAAAGTAGATACCAAACAGGAGAGGAACCAGGACTGAACCCTGTGGTACTCCACTTGTCACTGGTCTGAAGTCGGATTTGGAGTCTGCTGCTTTCACAGTGTGGGTTCTGTAAGTGAGCCATTTGGCAACCCATCTTGGGACATAGGGAATTATACATTGTTAAGTGAGTTTATCTATAATTTCAGAGTGGGGGATGGTGTCAAAAGCCTTGGCGAGATCTAGATAGGCTGTGTGAATCACCTTACCCTTGTCTATGGCTTTGTTGACTGCTTCAAAGAAGTTAATCATGTTTAGGAGACATGATCTGCCTTTTACAAACCTGAACTGGGTGGGGACCAGAGTTTGGAGATTACCAATGTCTTTGATTATAAGTTCCATGATGATAGGTTCCATGGCCTTGCAGATCAGGCTCGTTTTGCTAATGTGGTGGTAGTTCCCAGGATTCATGGTGGCTTCCCCTTTGTGGAGTGGGATAACCATCACTGTGAACCATTCAGTGGGCACAAAGCCTGAGGTAAGGCTATAATTGAACGTGGTGTTTAGGTGGGGTGTCGGTTCATTCTGTAGTTCATGTAGAACGCAGCTTGGGATGTTGTCAGGTCCCATGGATGCTGTGTTCTTGGCTTTGGAGAGTGTGTTTTTTACCTGTGCAGCCATGATTACAGGAACTTTGCATTCTTCCAGTATAGAGATGGGTCCTTTAGGGGTTGGCAGGGTAAAGTTAGCACTAAACCTATCTGCCAGGATGTTGGCAATATCAGTTGGTTCTGTATATTTAGTGCCATTGTGCTGTAACTCAGAGCAGATCTGAGTGTTGCCATTGAAATTCTTGACATAGCTATAGAATGCTTTGGGGTTGTCATTAGAATCAGTGGCGATTTTGTTTTCATAACTAGTTTTGGAGGATTTTATGAGGGATCTCAGCTTCTTACTGAGGCTGACCAGGGAGTTCTTTTAGTCATGGGATTTTATTCTTTTTTACAACAGTTTCTTTCTTCTGTTGTAGATTTTGTTTATGGCAGGGGACCACCAGATTGGCTTTATTTTTTTGGAGGATAGCATCTTGGTTCTGTTAGGGATAGCACAATCCATGCACTCGTGTAAGTGCTTATAAAGTGCATTTGTGTAGGATTCAGCAGTCATACCTCTATTGTCCATCTGCATGTGTGTCGTAAAGTTTGCCATTTCTTTCTTAAGAAGCGTGAAGTTGGCTTTGGAGGAATTTCTTTACTGTGGTTTCCTTAATGTAGGGTGGGGACAGGATGTCGATGTCTAGGCTGATTAGCTTGTGGTTGGATCTGACCAACAAGGAATTGACCTCTGGTGTGGAACACTGATTGCCCATGTTGGTAATGACCAGGTCTAGGATATTGCTGCCCTTGGTGGGGGTGTGCATAAGTTGATCCAAGGTGTTGGAATTTATGAATTCCAGAAAACTTTGAGCAAAAGAGTTGGTACATGAGTAGTTTTCCCAATTAATGGTGATGCAGTTAAAATCACCCATTATTAGGGTGTTGAGTTGTACCCTAATATTTTATAGTGTATCAAGAAATGAGGAGTGGGAATTCTGGGACATTGTGGGGGATCTGTAGCAAGTTACAATTTGGATTGCAGTCTTGCCCAAAGTTAGTTGCACTTGGATAATCTCGGATGCATTATGCTGAGCAACTAGCCTGGAGGTGTGGATATCCTTAATGAATATGGACACACTTCCACTTTTAGTGTTTCGGTCCAGGTTAGGTGGCCGAAAGGTGTGGTATGAATTATAGCCTGGTAATGCAGGGGTGCTCCCTGGAGCCTTGACCCAGGTTGAAAAGCAAGTGTTTTGGTCCAGATTAGGTGGCCGAAAGGTGTGGTATGAATTATAGCCTGGTAATGCATAGGTGCTCTCTGGAGTTTTTGAACCTGTTTGAAAAGCAATGATGGTCTACAGCCCACACATGCTGTTCAACACAAGCCTAATTTATGTTCTCCATTAGTATTCGCCTGTAGTCACATATAAAGTAGACTTATGCCATGGTGCATGTTGTAAATACTGGGATCTGTAGTGTATAAAACTAGATAGGTAGAGATTCTAATCTCACTCCAGCCCGTGTGTGTGTGTGTGTGTGTGTGTGTGTGTGTGTGTGTGTGTGTGTGTGTGTGTGTGTGTGTGTGTGTGTGTGTGTCTGTGTTTGTGTGTGCATCTCCATGCATAACAAATGGGAATCCCATGCTGATTTCCAAATGTTGATGGACTTACATTTTTTAACCCTTGCAGGTGCTGCTGGTCTCCAAGCTCTCCAGGCCCCTCTCTTCCGCAAGGACCTTAACAGTACCAACTGCCATTGTAATGTCAGACTTAAGCCATGACACTTACTGTAAATACTGTGATCTGTAGTGTTTTTTGGACCTTGCATGTGCTACCGGCCTCCAAACTCCCCTCTTCCACAAGGCCTGCCAATGTCATGTACCTTAACAGTACCAACTACCATTGTAATGTCAGACTTAAGCAGTGGTATGTGCTGGAAATAATGTGATCTGTCTAGTCTTACAAACTACAGATCCCAGTATTTACAGCACATGCCACTGTTGTTGTAATGTCAGACTTAAGCAGTGGCATGTGCTGTAAAAAACTGTGATCTGTAGTGTGTAAAACTAGACAGGTAGGGGTTCAAATCTTATTCCAGCCCACTCTGTGTGTGAGTCTGTGTGTGTGTGCGTATGTAGGCATCTCCCTGCCGAATAAATAAGATCACCACACTGACTTAGAAAGAGGTGAGGTTTTGCAGTATTTTGGCTCTCTTGATGTGCACATCCAAAGTCCTGCCCAGAACCCTGCTGATGTCATCTACCATAACATTACCTAGAGAGATGTTAATAGCACACCTGGGATTGGCTTGTGCATTAAGTACTATGATCTCTAGTGTGTAGCATTACATTGGTAAGGGTTCTAATAAAATTGCAGTCAACTTGCACTGTATAAGATATGCAGTGTTCTGTACATATGAATTAACGGTGGTACTATTCTCACTGTAGCCAGGTGTGTGTGTGCATATTAGAGCATTTTATATCCGGGTATGAGATCATAGGATCATTGTACATTAGTAGCCTAATGGGCCTATGTTACATAAAATCCGAGTCACATTCTTCACCTTATTTACATGATCAACACATATTGCCCCAGTCCATAAGGGACACACACAGAAGCCTTGTGGTGACATGACAGTCATCCAGGCAATCATACAGATAGATTTTGAAGATTTCCAGTGAGGTGCACTGTTTGTCATTACATGGGGGTGCGTTTCAATGGTTTGTGAAAGTATGGTACACAGATCTCCACCACCAGCATGTATTATACACATCACATACAGGGTTAGTAAGTGTGCCATTTCACTTACAGATATGCAGCATTTGCAATACAGCAGGGTCAGACATTGCCCTGTGTGACACCCGTACACTGGCCCAGCAATCAAAGAGCCTCTATCCTCACCATTAACACCAGTGAGGGGTGTCCACATTGGGAAGGATAACAAATATACATACAGTAAAGTACAATTTCCCTTAAGCGCACACAGAGATCACAGTCAATCTGGGGCTGGTTTCTCCTTGTCTCTCCAGATCCCAAACAAGCCTCCCCACTGGCACAGCTATAGGGTACAGATCTCAGCCTTTTGGTCAAGCTAAAACCTCCAGCACCCTATCAGTCCAGCCAGTGCTTTATGTCCCTGCCCAAGTAGCTGACACACACACACACTTTGAGATATGGGTTATATAAAAACACACAGACACTCATGAGGAAGGCTGGCACAGATTTTCTAGCCATGCCCCCTTCTCTGCCAGGCTATAAGATAGAAATCACTGCCACCAACCACTAATATCAGCTACTAATAATGCACTTTTGATCTTGAACCTGGTCAGGAAGCTACAACAATAAAAGACAGTATACATGCAAATTATAGCAATTAACTCTGGTCTCAAAACAATAGCAAGAATTCCTTCATCCAGATATCTCAGTTCTGAGTTTGAGATCAAAGAATTATACACTGCTTAATTTATCAGCTTTCCTCAGGCAGAGTCAATGTGGTTACATTTTTGAAGTTCAACATTTAGCAAAGAGAACAAGCATGTGGCTTACATTAATATTTACAAATGACAGAACTATCTACAAACTCTGGCTAGGATGGCAGCCTTCACATCTCTTCACATACCCCCCCAGATGAACTCAAGCTAGTTTTTCAAGTGGCTCTTGAAAAATGGTGCTTGAGAAGGTTAGGTCTATCTAAGTACACCATACCCCATTCCATGTCTTTAGAGCTCATCAGTGTTGGCATTGCTACTCTCACTGCAGTGCTGTGCTGACATATCATATGCTTGCTATCCTAGGCTCCATCTCAGCAATTTGGCATTTTGCTGGCTGGCTCTGTTTTACTACATTAGGGGATTGTAAACTGTCACAACAGTGAATTTTTTTTATACAGATAAGGCTGAGGTTTCTGCAGTGCCCACACTATGGCTAGACATTCCTTTTCTACAACTCCATAGCATTCCTCCCTGGGTTGCAGCCTATGACTGAAATAAACCACTGGGTGATCTTCTCCCTCTGAAGAAATCTGGCTGAGTACAGCCCCTACCCCATGATTCAAAGCATCCACCTGCTCAACAAATTATTTGCTGTAATCTGTACTGGCTAACACAGGGGGTCCTCCCAAAGCTTCCTTATGCTCCTGGAATTCCTGCTCACATGCTGAGGTCCACACTAGCTTAACTGGCCTGTTCTTCCTTGTCTGGTCTGTGAGGGGAGCAGCTATGGTACTATAACTGGGGGTGAACTTTCTGTAGTACCCTGCTGTCCATAAGAATGCCCTCACCTGTTTTTTGGCAACAGGTGCAGACCATGCCTGAATAGCTTCCACTTTGGCAGGTTCTGGCCTGATCTTACCACTCCCCACTCTATGTCTTAGGTAGGAGAACTCTGCCATACCCACCTGACATTTGCTGGGCTTAATGGTCAACCCTGCCCTCTGTATTCTGCCCAGCACCTCCCTGACATGTTGAAGGTGCTCTTGCCAGGAATGGCTGTAGATAGCAATATATTCTAGATAAGCAAGGGCAAAACCTACTGCTCCTGCTAGGATGTGATCTACTAGCCTCTGGAAATTAGCTGGGGCATTTTTCATTCCAAAGGGCATCTTTGTGAACTCATACAAGCCAAACAGAGTCACAAAGGCTGACCTCTCTCTCTAGCACTGGGAGTCAATGGCACCTGCCAGTAACCATTGGTAAGATCAATGGTTGTAAGATACGTAGCCCCACCCAGCTGCTCTAGGGCCTCATCTGGCCTAGGCATGGGGTAAGCATCTGACTTTGTGTGACTGTTTAATTTCTTGTAGTCCACACAAAACCTGGTGCTGCTATCCTTGTTTGGCACCAGCACCACTGGGGAGGCCCAGGGACTGCTGGACTCTTGCATTACCCCTAGTTCCAACATTTCCTGTATCTCCTCCCTCAGAGATTGTTTGACTCTCTCAGGCACCCTATATGGGGCCTGCCTAATAGACCTTTAGGGTCCTTTATCCACCTGGTGCTGCATCAGGTGGGTGCACCCTGGTTTCCCAGTGAACACGTCCCTGAACTCCTGTAACACTGCTAGGAGATAGTTGCTGGGACATTGTGACCCCTTCCACTGAGGTGTCAGTCTGAGCCTCACTGAGGAGATCAGTCACCAGATCTCCCTCAGACTCATCCTGCAACCTACTGGAAATACTCAGCACAAGGGCTTCCTTATCATGGTAAGGTTTCATCATGTTAACATGGTACAGTTTTTGCCCCCTGCCTCCTGCCTAGCAGTTCTATCATGTAGTTAACATCACTTACCTTTCTTACCACTTTGTAGGGTCCCTGCCAAGCTACTTGCAGCTTGTTGTGTCTGACAGGAATGAGAACCATTACCTGCTGCCCTATAGCATACTCTCTAGCTCAAGCATTCCGGTCATACCACACCATTCTCTGTTGTTAGGCTTCTGCCAGATTTTCCTGGGCTAAGCCCACGATTTTCTTGAGCCCTGTCCTGAGGTTTATGACATATGACACAACAGACACCTTGTAAGATTCACACTCACCTTCCCACTCATCATGAATTAAATCTAGAGGTCCCCATCACCCTATGCCCATACAACTCAAAGGGTGAAAACTCTGTGGATTCCTGGGGAACCTCTCTGTAAGCAAACAACAGATGGGGCAAATATTTGTCCCACTCCCTCTTAAACTGGTCTGTAAATGCCTGTAGCGTGTACTTGATTGTAGAGTTTAACCTGTCAACAAGACCATTAGTCTGCAGATGGTAGTGGTGGTCCTCAAGTGCTTCACCTCACAGAACTACCACAGACAAGCCTGCAGGTCTGACATGAAATTCGCACCTCTGTCAGTCAGTATTTCTTTTGGAAAACCTACCCTGCTGAAAATCTCTAACAAAGTATTTGCCACCTTTTCTGCCTCAATGGAGGACAAAGCCACTACCTCAGGGTATATCGTAGCATAATCTACTACCACTAGGATATACTTTTTCCCTGTGGAACTTGGGGAACTCAGAGGCCCACAATATCCACAGCTACCCTCTGAAATGGCTCCTCAATCACAATCAAAGGCATCAAAGGAGCTCTCACATTGTCTCCTGCCTTGCCTACCATTTGGCATTGCTCACAAGTCCTGCAGTACCTGGTTAAATCTCTGGAAATTCCAGGCCAATAGAAGTTATGTATAATACATCTCTTTGTACATTTTATGCCCATATGATGTGCAAAGGGAATATCATGGGCTATGGTTGGAAGCGCCAAATGGTAGGCTCTAGTCACTACCAACTGCTGTACCTTCTCACTTTCTAGCCCTCCTTCAGAGCTCCATTTTCTATACAGTAACCCTTTGTCCCAGTATACAGATTTCCCCTTCCCTTGAGAATCAGGTGCCTCACTAGCTACCTGCCTCAGGCCTTGCAATGTAGGGTCTGAGAGCTGAGTCTGCCTCAACTCTCTCTTTGTAACCCTTCCCAGCTCCCCTTCCACAGGAAGTCTGGCATCCTCTGACAGTGGTACCTCACTGTCAGGTTGGTATCTACTTCTCACCTCTACCTTTGCAATCACTCTGTCCAAAGGAACATCAGTATCCACAAGTAGCTGTGGCTCACCTTCAGTCTCATAGCTTTATCCCTGAAGTAAACAGCTTACCAGTCTTGCTGCAAGTATGCGGATTGTCTGGGTCTCCCCCAGACTACCAGACCCACATGCTTGTCTCCTAGCCTGACTGCATGTAACTGTGCAAACACATGGTACTGCCACATCAAAACCCTTTCCTGTTAGGACACTTGCAGGATGGTAGTTTGGTATCCTTGTTGTCTCAAGGCAACCTACTATTGTTTATTTATTTATTTACATTTGTTGACTGGGAGTGTCCGACTGGATGTAGGTCCATTTTCAGTGGACGTCCGGGGAGAAGAGCTCCATATTTAAAATAAACAGACAGTAGTTACATTGGATTACATAGCAATTAACAATTTAACTTAGCAATTACAACATATTTACAGATGAACATAGTACATCAGCAGACAACTAGAATCTTTATCTGTGAAGTACATAACAGATATTAACAAATGTTACAATAAGAGGTTCCTGCTGTATAATAAGTACTAGGCTTATGAGCATCTGAGCTTGCTATAATCAAGGTAGTTAGTGGAGTGGAAAGAGAGGTAGTGGTTGGATGGGATGGGTGATATTAGAGTGCGAGTTGCAAGGGCATAGCCAGCATGTTTTTAGGTGCGCTTTTAGTAAAGTTTTGAAGTGGGTGCATGATGGTATGGAGGTAATTGTGGGTGGGAGGGAGTTCCATAATTTGGCTATGGTGCAAGAGAATAGTGCTTCACCAGCAGAGTTATTGGCTTTAGTGATCTGCAATGATTTTTGTTGCTGGATCTTAGTGGTCTGGTGGTAAGATAGGGTTGGAGTAGATTCTGGAGGGATGGGACATTTAGTGGATGGTTTACTAGTTTGTGGGCGAATGAGAGTTGATACCATTGAAGGAGGTGAGGGAGTTCAAGCCAGCCCAGTTCAGCAAGTGAAAGACAGTGGTGACTACAGTAGGATGCCCCTGTGGCAAATTTGGCGATTTTGTTGTAGCAGGTCTCTAGCTTGTTTAGATCGCATTGCCTTAGGTTGGTATATATTGGAGAGGCATAAAGTAGTGTGGAGATAAGGTGGGAATTTGCTATTGAAATATTTGCTGCTTTGGTGAGAAGTTGCTTATTTCTGTATAATGCTCCTAGTTTTTTGTGGACTTTTTTTATGGTCATGGATATGTGAATGTCAAATTTTATTTTATTGTCTATTTCCACTCCTAGCAATTTGATGTGTTCAGCTGGGTATATAGTGGTGTTGTCTTTTGCTGTGATGTTAAAGTGAGAGTTGTTTTGAATATGATTGGTGGGTTGGAGGATGAGTAGTTTAGTTTTCTTTGGGGTAAGTATTAATTGGGCATCAGATAACCAAGTTTCAACAGAGGAAAAGGCTTCCTGTGTGACTTTTTTCAGTTTGGGTAGGGACTGGGCTGAGCAGATATTGGTTGAGTCATCTGCATATTGTATGAGTGTGCCATGCTTGGTGGCAGAGGCTAGATTATTGGTGAAAACAGAGAAGAGTAGGGGTCCAAGGATGGATCTTTGGGGAACCCCTATGGAGACAGGTAGTTGGGGTGATATGTCATTCTGCCATACAACGGATTGTTGGTGGTCAGACAGGTAACTCTGAAACCAGTTAGTGACTGATTGAGAAAAGGATAGGTTATTGAGGACAGAGATAAGTTGTTTGTGTGGGATCATGTCAAGTGCTTTAGATAGGTCTAGGAAAGTAGCAGAGGAGAGATAGCCATTGCTTTTATGCTGAAGGATAGTGTTAGTAAAGGAGAGTAAGGCAGTGGTGGTGCTATGGTTTGGTCGGAAACCATACTGAGTATTGGAAAGGAGGTTGTTAGTAAGGAGGTAGTCTGAGACCTAAGAGTGTATGCATCTCTCTAGTATTTTGGAGAGTGGAGAGAGAATAGCTATGGGGTGGTAATTGGTTAGTTCTGTGGAGGGTCCGCCTATGTGCAGGGGAATTATATGTGATACTTTCCACAGTGTGGGAACGTAACTTTCTGACAGAGATCGATTAATCAAGATGGATACTGGGTAGGTCAGAGCATCAGCTGTGATTTGTAGGTATTCACTTGGGAGGTTGTCTGCTGCTAATTTGGTGGGCTTAAGTTTAGTTAAGAGGTTTTTTATGTTGGAGGTAGGTACAGGAGAAAAAGAGAAGGCAGTGGGGAGATTACTAGTTGAAGGTGTGGGTTGGAGGGGAGGGGGGTTGTGTTGTTTAGCTAGTGATAGTATGGTTTGTGTGAAGTGTGTGTTGAATGAGGTAGCAATATTTTCTGAGGAGTGAGGGATGTTAGGAGGAGGGGTACTGACTTTACCTGGGTGGACGATGGAGTTTATGGAGGACCAGAATTGTTTGGGGCTGTGTTATGAGGAGTCTTGGGCAGACTGGTAGTATTGGAATTTGTCATGTTTTATTAGCTTTTTGACTCTATTGTGTAGTTCTAGGAATTTTTGTCTAGTTGAGGGGGTTTTGGTTTTGCGCCAGTGCTCCCAGGCTTTATCCCTGTTTTTCATTTCTGACTTAGTGGTTTTCTGTAGCCATGGAGAGGGTTTGGATTTTGTCTTTCTCACTTACTGGCTTCCTCACCTTTGGTTCCCCACCTTGCCTTCATGGACACCTGTATGCCACATGGCTCCACTGGTTGCATTCAAAACATTTCACCCTAGGTCCTGAACATGTACCTGGACTAGTGGCTTCTCCTGCTACTAGCAGATTCTGTTCGGACAGTCTGTGCTGCCCACCATGGGTTCCTTTTGACACATGAGCAGCACTGGGGGTCCCCTTTCTGTGCAGGGCTGCCCTGCATGCCAGGTATAGGTCTCCCTCCTTCCCCAACTCATCTGAAGTAGCACATTGTCTATCAGCTAACCAGATCCTCATGTTCTCAGGCAAAGTGTTAAGAGCTTGCCTCACTAATAGGTCTGCCAGTCCTTCAAAAGTGGTGGACTGACATCCACTCACCCACCCATGAAAATAAGGGCTCAGTTTGGCAACATATTCACACACACTTTGATCTGACTTGCATCTATGCTCAAAAAACTTTTTCCTATACGTTGCAGGTGTTAGCTTAAAACATTCTAGCAAACAGTTCTTACCTGCAGTATAATTAAAACAGTCAATGTCAGACATTTTGGATGAAACAGTTACAGCTTTACCATGGAGTAAGGGGGTCAGGAACTGTACCCAGAGCCTTTGGTCAACATCATACTGTTTACATACCCTCTCAAACATATGAATGAAACTATAAAAATTATCCCCCTCTTTAAACTGCGGAATACATTTACTGAACTTTTCTGCTTCTGGGGTCCAGTTACTCCCTTCCCCATTAACTCCCTGACTCTGGTGAAGAGTTAGCATCTCCTTTTCGTCCTTATCCTCAGCTTCCAGGCATAGTAGTTTCTCATTCTCCTCAGCTTGTAGATGTGTCAGTCTCTCTGCTGCTTCTCTTTCCAAATGCCTGGCCTCCAACTCAAGTCTCTTTAGCTCTAGGTGGATTTTTTAAGTCCTCTGCACAAATGATGAGCTGTCCATTCCCTGAGTGTTGTACATCTCCACGGCCAGTTTGATCATCCTCCTGGTTACTATTTTCTGATGCAGCTGTGACCAAAGCTGCCATCATGTCTGCCTTAGTCAGGTTTCCATGCACAAGCCCCCTAGCCTGGCACATCTAAGTCAGCTGGCTGTTTAAACGAAGGATGTGTCATCAGTAGTATTTTAAAACTAAGAAGTTTAAAACGTTAAAAAAACTTTTTATGTAAATATACACTTTTTACACTTTTACATTCTTGTAAATATAATAGGTTTATACTCCACACAAAGTTTACAGTACTACATATCTAGTTTAGAAGGTGGTGTTGTTGTATTGTTTCATTCATTGTTTTAACATACTGTCTTTTTAAAATTAGAGCTATGTCTAAAGCTATTTTGATTGGTTCTTTGTATTTAATAAACTAAACGGTGTTTTAAATGTCTGATGAAGTTTTATGTATGTTTGTGAAGAAAAAAAAGCTCATATTATTTTCCGTGTGTGTGCCTCTTCATTCTGCTCTTTGGTTTTACCAGTCAGCTGGCTGTTTGTCAGCTTTCTGTACTCCTCTGCTGACATGCTTGCCTGTTCTCCCTGACAAACTAAGCTAACAAAAGAAATAAAACAATTGTGATCTGAACTCTGAGTATTCAATGTGTTTATAGTACAAAAACACCTTCACAGATCACTGTACACAAGCCACAGGAATACACACTACCCACACCACTGCAAGCCAATTAGTATTTGCCAACCAATTAATATGTGGTGTGGATATCGCACCACTGCCAAACAATTAATATGTGATGCCCATGCACTGGCCCAGCAATCAAGGAGCCTCAATCCTTGCCATTAACACCAGTGGGGGGCATCCACATTTGGAAGGATAACAAATGTACACACAGTAAAGTATAATTTCCCTTAAGAGCACAGAGAGATCACAGTCAGTCAGGGGCTGGTTTCTCCCTTTCTCTCCAGATTTTCAATAAGACTCCCCACTGGCACAGCTATGGGTTACAGATCTCAGCCTAGTGGTCAGGCTAAAACCTCCAGCACCCTCTCTGTCCAACCAGTGCTTTGTGTCCCTACCCAAGTAGCCGACACACACACACTTTGAGATATGAGTTATATACAGACACACAGACACTCCTGGGGAAGGCTGGCACAGGTTCTCCAGCTATGCCTCCATCTCTGCCAGGCTATAAGGTAGAAATCACTGCCACCAACCATTAATAGCTACTAATAAGGCCCTTTTGTTCCTGCACCTGGTCAGGAAGCTACAACAATAAAAGACATTATATATGCAAATTCTAGCAATTAACACTGGTCTCAAAACAATAGCAAGAATTTCTTCATCCAGACATCTCAGCTCTGATTTTGAAATCAAAGAATTATACACTGCTTGACTTATCAGCTTTCCTCCAGCAAAGTGCAATGTGGTTACATTTTTGAAGTTCAACATTTAACAAAGAGAACAAGCATGTGGTTTACATTAATATTTACAAATGACAAGAATTATCTACAAAATTCTATCTGGCTAGGCTGGCAGCCTCCACATATCTTCACACCCTGTGTGCAAGGCAGGGATCATGTCTGAATGGTCTATATGGCACAAGCTGCAATGGCAGTTATTGCACATGATCCACATAGGATAGATACTGGGGACTTTAAGTTCCATGTGAGGAAACTTTGTGCTGTGTGCAATTGTCACTGGTACTTGCAAAGGTACATGTGAAAATGGCCATCACAGTGAACTAATGCTGAGGGGAGTCTACATGGAGGTTAAAACTACATCATCAGGTGACAGTGCCCTCTCTAATAACATGAGCATGATATACTACCCTTCTTACCCCTGTGGAAACATGGTGATCTATATTAAAATAGGTGTATACCTGTGTGGCCAGGTCTGTTGCCCAGGATTATCACCCCTGTGTCTGTACATCAGGTGTTGCTAATGATGTGGCACATACCAGGAACATTGCTGTTACTGATGGAAAAGATACTACATACACATTTGCATGGGTTACGCCATGAGTATGAGAACAATCATATGTTCATGAAGACCCTCTTGTAGGAGAGTGACATAACTGAAAGACTGTATGACTGATCCCAGTTTGCTGTGCCATGAGGTGCTTCTTGTCCTCCTGTCAGCTACAGCTGAGTCTATGTAGTTGTACAGGTGTTTGCACAAAGCATTGCTGTAGAGGCCACCATTTTTGCCTGTCCTATCTGAAGTTGGTGATGCAGTCATGCCAGTTATATCATTCCATAGGAGTTTATCCTTTGCTTTGTTGAAGTTTACACGTGTGTTTGGTGAAGGGGGTTTAGGGGAGAGCCTTACATGTAACAACATTGAGTTGTGCTCATGTCTTACCATGGAGGACCTCACAGTGCAGGGCCTATAGTGGTCACCCATATTGGTAAGCACCTGATTCAGTATGTTGCCTCCTCTTATGGGGATGTCACTCCACTGGTTTAGGGCATTGTATTTAAGGACATGGAATAAACTTTGTCCAAGTGAGTTTGACCACTATTTACCAACACAGTTGGTATTTAGTGTTAGTTACCTCACAATATGGCATTGTAATGTAGCCTGATGGACATAGATAGATTCAAGTATGCACAGCAAGTGTTGTGAGTAATGGAGCTGCCCCATAGCTGGAAATGGCTTCATTAGGTGGCCTACCAGCACTAAATAGCATCTGCATTGCCTCCAGGGAATCACACTGTTTAGCCAGTCTGGATATATATCTATCTGTAATGACTATGGATACATCAGCTGCATCAGCTAGAACACTTTCACATGTGGAAGGACATTTAGCCTGGAATGGTTGTGGTGCTGTCCACAGCCCTGGACCAGGTGTGTGTGACTGTGCAAAAGTCTGCATCTTTCAAAGTGGGAATACCATCCAGTGAGTGGAGTTTAGTGGTGGCATTCCTAGCATGTATCAGCATAACTGTGATGTTGTTTGAGGATGACTTTTCATATATGGAATGTTTCCCCATGAGACACCACCTATAAGATGCACTATGGTGATGCCAGTAGCCTTGTCCACCACACAAACTCCCAGGAGTGACAAATGAACACCATCTGTGGCAAAGCATTGAGGTCTGTTGAGCAAGTCATCACAGGCAGACATTTACTGGGTCCCCTTAAAATGACACCACAGAATAAGCCAATTATTGGCATCAATCATTTTCTGTGTGCACTGAGCCATCATCCTAGCTGGAGGTGTAATGCTGCTGAAGAGATGGAGCATAACCTCCAGAAACAGAGTCTGTAAGCTCAGTCATAAGTCTGCATACAGTCAGTTGTGGTATTCTCAAGTTGTACACACCAGCAGGAACTATGGCATCATCATAACATCACCTGATGACAGACCTGCATGCATGTGTTATGGCATATCTTGGTACTTCATAGAGAGCTAACTGTTAGCTTTCTCTTGTGTAGCCTGGTGACAGAAACATCAATGTGTCACATGATGTAATCACCTATGAGTAATAGGGTTGAGTTTGTGTTTTGCCTCAGGTGTTTAACTGATGAGACAGTGGTGCATGCACTGTTATGTGTACTGTGTAGTGCAGAGCCATGTGTATGTGTACTGAGCTTACAAGTGGGTTTTTGTGGTGTTGGTCCTTTGTGTATGTGTCTGGTAAGGAGCTCCACACAAACAGTTGTGTGTGATGTGGGTGTGGCTGGAGTATGTGGTGAGGTGTACATGTTGTCAAAGTGGTCATTGCCATATGTAATAACCATTGTGTGGGGCAACATGGAATCAAGGTTTGTTATATAGTCACATCTCTCACATTTTGTTTGTGTGGCATAGCAGTATAGGTCTGGGACACTGTCCACATCTCCACAGAGGTCATTGATACTGCCATTAGCAATAGATTGCTTGTGTGTACATCACAACAGGCTTTCATTAGGCAGTGGCCTGACAGATGCTGCGATGTAACATGATATCACCTTTATGCAATTTACCTAAGGAAACACAACACCTGACAGTGTGACATATAGCTCTCAACCAAAAAGGGATAAATCCCAACAGAATCAGAGACAAATCCAGAAATAATCAGGGACAGTCAGAGACACTTTCCATATTTTAGTATTATTAACTTGAGACATTGACAAAAATTACAGAACATGAGTGAATATACATTTTCTAAAGTAAAAGAAGTTTGTAGCTCTAATTATTTTGCTTGTTTATTAAGTGCAATTCATTACCTTTTCTTCAAAAGTCACCACTTTTATGTGGAATTAAGAAGGACAGTCAGAGCTAAAATTTTAGTCAAAATAAGGAACAGTTAAGAGGTATGGTGTGACATGACATGGTTGAGTTGGTACAATGCTTTGTCAGGCATGTGGCCCTTGCATCAACCATTCTCTCATGATTAGGCATGGTCACAATAGCATACCTACAAATGTGACATTGTACAACTCCAGCAAAGAAAGGGTCATGCTTCTACACCCCTAGGGTTGACAGCCTCAAAAACACTGTTTGTAGGTACTCCTTGCAGTGAAAATGTGGAAGTCTGTGCATCCAAAGAGAACTTGATCAACTTTGCGGTCATTACTCTGTTCTTGCTCATGTACACTGCCTGTCAAGCAACCATACAGCACACTGGATGTTGTGTGACATGATGTGGGAACACAGACGTGTTCTGGTTATAGAAATGTATAGTATGGCATACGTTGAACATGTGTGGGTACACATAATTTGGCCAAATGTGGCCACTCCTCTGCAGTAGGCCTCAGATCCATGGCACACAGACATGGACCATGAAGCTGCTGAAGGCCAGGGAGCATGAATTGCTGTGAAATTGTGACCTAACAGGGATCACTGCCACTGTGGTGCTTGCTCGAGCAACCTTGCATGTGTATGTCACCTGACGTACATCATATTGTGACACTGCAGCTGTACTCCGACTCACCATCTGCTCATTAGCATACTGATATCCTATGAACCCTGGAATAGTAGGCATAATACATACCACACTGTAATGAGTGCTCTGATTACTACTCAAGACATCTACATGGAAAATGTTTTGTCAAACCTACAGAGCCTTGCATGACATGGGACAACTATGCGGATGAACCAACAGGTTGTGGCCTGCTCCTCATGTGGAGCTTGGTACTAATGTTTTGCTTTTGGTGAGAGACAAAGTGTAGTAGCATGGTATCCCAGGAGACAGTGGTTATACTGATACCAACAGATGTAGTAGCCAGGCAAAAGCAATTCAGGGGACTCCCCTCTTATCAGCATTCCTCACAAGGTGATTGTGTCATCACAGTACACACTGCTTGAGTGGTGTGCAACTGCAAGATAACTGTGTAAACACTTCCTTCTTACCTTTCCCAGGGTGTATGTATGACACCCCCTCACTGCTTCACTGTGGTCTGTACAGACACAGACATGTTAGCTGACTACCTTCTTGGAAACCATGATGGAATTAAAATCATAGTTGTACACAGGGCAAGTAGCATGCACTGACAAGCAGTGTCCCCAGGTGTCTCAGTAGTGTCAAATTTACAGCCATGAAAGGACTTATCATGGAAATGATCAATAACATTGTAGTACACCTGCAGGCACTGGCCCAAAACCTATTTTTTTACATGGTCAGACCATGCCTACCCTAAGCATTGGACCTAATTGATTGTTGCAGTATGTGATGGATGAGGGGTTAATGACTCACCCCACCTACCACAGCCTGAGAATGCATTTGACAAAATTAGGCCATCAGGCATTGTGTACACACTGTTGAGGGTGTCTATGTTAAATCTTCAAATGCTGGAAATGTCGAACGTCATATGGTCAAGACCATATGATTGACATTTCAAGTGTTCAAAGATTGACTTTTAATGGCATCGTATGGTGCAGAATGGGAGAATTTCTCTTTTCTGCACTAAAGTGCAGTCCCAGAGTTGGCATATTTAAGTAGGGGGGTGTGGGTGGCACAGCTCCCCACATGCGGGATGCAGGGCAGCTTGCCCCCTATTTCATACTGTTAAGGTGTGTTATTCTTTTTTTTTTATTCTATATTCGAACTTCCGAATGTCGACCATATGGTCTGGAACATATGGTAGTCGACATTTTGGACATTCGAATATATGACATAGACCCCTGTAAAGGTTATTTACAAACTTGTTTGTCAGCAGTTGGATAACCAAGTGTCTGACAGTCATTATCTGGGAAGATAGGATTGTGTAGACCAGCGCTACAACAAGTCCAGTCATCAGTGGATTACCCACACAAAACATTTCTGGGACTACCCTTCCTAGACATTGCCTTCTTTGCAGTCAGGACCACTGTCATTGACCTCAGACTGCCTACATTTGCAGATGATTGCAAATAAGGAACTGTCAATGTTTCTAACACAGAACCACCAATTATCCAGGATGTGCTGACACACACACAGTCAGTTGTTGTCAGAGCCATTGACAAGTAAAATCCAAAAGAAAAGGCCAGCACCCGACTCCTGTAAAATAGGCAATGCTATTTTATTGCAAAATGAAACAGCAAAAAATGTAACCGAACACCAACATGGTTGTACCGGTTACCGGTGTCGGCAAAGCCGTCCTCAGCAACCAAACATGATGCAACAAATGAAAAAAACCTAACATGCTGGGCAGGATTCACGAAGCCTCTGTGTAAGAGTTACAAGTCTTACACAGAGGCTGCAGTTAAACAGTGTGATGTCAGCATTCCATGCATAATCATGAGGGCATGCTGACTCACACCCAAGGCTAACACGGTCCATGTAAGAAAATAGGGGGCATGTCTGCAGGGCGAGTCCTGCAAACGGACACGCCCCCTGAAGAGTAACAGTCCCAAAAGTAAACCCCCACAAGAGAGTGCGTAAATGTCAACAAACACAACACAACACATGCCCCCACAGACTATAAACATAAAATGTAAAAATGAACATGTTATATTCTTTTTATAAGTTTTAAAGATGTTTGCCCATAATTGCGCTCATTTGCGCGGATGTGCCCGTCACTTAGCCACAGTTAGTAGTCAGTGGAAAAGCATATAAGATCTAAATATGCAAAGTAAGCCAAGAAGCAATAGCGTAGTGGTAAAGACGTCGGCTGAATAGGAGGCAGTCATGGTTCGAGCCCCCACAACATCAATTTTTATTTTTAGTGAAATAAGCACGAAACAATTCCCTGACATATATGTACATATATAAAATTATATTTTATGTAAAATGTAATGAAATGGGCCATGTATTTTGAAGAAATGTGAGATAATAAAAAAAAAATGTCAGAAGTGCCTATAGCTGAGCTACACTCTAACAAGCTGAGCATATATGCCCGTAGGTGAGCAGTGGTCTAACAGGTGTAAAATGAGTGCTCAGGGTTGAGCAGTGCTGTAACATGCTGAAACTGTGTGCCCGTAGCTGAGCTTACCATAATATGCGTGCTGACAGCCAAATGACGCGTAAACCAGCGTAACCCATTTGCGCGGAGCTGCGCACCACACCAACAAGATAACCAGCGGGCAAAGTTGAGCAAGCTGTATCAAAACTGCCTTTACACAGACACACCTCTTAGCTTGTGTAGACAGTCGTAAAAAAAAACAAAGCAATGGCCAGGCTCGAACTCAGGATACCATGCACCATAGTTAAAGTACTGAACCACTAAGAGGTGGGGTGTTGAGGAGTCCAAATATATGGTTTGGCTCCTCGTCCATGATCATGAGGCACAACTCATGCAGGGCCAGGTCCTGTGGGGAGCATACAAGGCTGAGGTGTAGGACCAGTTGGCACATGATCTCACCAGTGCCACAGGAATACCAAGGACTGGTGAAGAGGTCCGTCACCACCATGCGGACCTGAAGAGACAGAAGCAGGACCAACTGAACGATTGGATCCAGGAGGCCCGGCAAATGCCCAACACCCCTCTACTGAGTAAGTTACATGTAATTATTTATGTAAGAAATTAACCTAGCTGATATTATGGAGATGTGTATTCCAATATTACTTCATTTATATTACAGCTGCAGGTATCCGTTCCATGAATAGTCGAGCCTATGCTGATAGGCTTGCGCGGTTGCGCCACCAGGCAGGTTAGTAATTCTCTCCCTGTAACTGTCAAAAAATATAAGTATGACAGCTTGCAAAAGAGTGCAGTGTAGTCACTTATTAATAAAAAGTGCAATAACAGTGTAAGGTAGAGTCTGCTAGTACTGTGTGATTACATAAGTGTGATGCAGCCTGCAATCCAGAAATAAAAATGAAACAAGTCGGAATTAAAGATGTTCCACCTGTAATGTAATAGTACATAACCTGCAGCAGGCTGTAAATTACAGCTACACAAGCTGAGTAAAACAAATGTGTGAAATATATCCCAGTTTAAAATCTGAAACATGACACAAGTGAGACTGTTGGAAAGGATTGTTGTAACCAAGTAAAACATGTCAATAAAGCCTAGAATTAAGTACCATCCTGAATTGTAAAAATAAAACAAGTGAGAGTGTGAGAAAGAGGTATGAATCCACCAATAAAGTTGTAATAACTCCTGAATAAAGTATACTGCAGTCAGTACAGAATGAAATGAATGTGACAGGCACAACCAAACAGTGAAATGTGTGGAATAAAGTACTGAAGCTGGAATGTGTGTCCCACAATTTGGAAAAGTTGCTGTACATTTGCAATATGCAGATAGTATGGTTGTATGAAATACCAAACATCCACAGTTGTCTAGAGCCAGATAAAGCAAATGTAGCAGGATGCTGTAGCTGAACAGAGCCAGATATGAATGTGTATGAATAAAAATACAATGTATATTAATGTAGCAGTAACATTCCCATCACCAACATGCATAAGTTTACACATAGGAAACTGTAGTCAGACCTGTAGTGTGTATATATCTGCAGCTAGTAGAAATTTACAGCATATGTATAGGTATTTGAAGTTGTTAATGAAATGTTTCTTCACCCTACCCTATAACCACAAATAATCCATTCCACATGAAATGGGTATGTGTATTCACAATTAACTCCCCTGGACATTTGTCCTGTTGGTTCAAACATATTTGCATGTACGTTGATGCATGTGCCCTGTTCATACATCCAAACCTGATAGCCTGTTGCCATCAATCAACCCTGCATGCTGTTGGATTGTGTATTGTTGTTCAAATTATCCATGTGATATGCTTGCTGTTCAATGGCTTGAATTTATGGGTGTTTGGTTAATGGGAATACTAATGCATGCTGTTACAACTAACTGTGAATGGTATTGTACGTTACTAACCCAAACTGTCATAAAATAATGCAAAACATAGGATGACAGGGAAGGTGAGTTCCAGCGGACCCACCTCTCCCAGCTCAGCTGGCGAGTGCACCTGGCAGTAGTGCCCAGGCTGGACCCTCCTCCGGTGGCCCTGTGCCACCTGCAGGTGGAAGCGCTGCAGGGGATGGGGCTTGTCCTCACTCTGCAAGCATGGCCGGAGGAGAACATCCACTCACCCTCTGTAGGGTCCGGACAGTGATGCGTAGGGAGATCAGGCATGCTGTGCTTGGGCCCCTATGCCAGCTTGAGGCATGGGTGGCACAACTCACGGGCATGCCTGCTGCCCATCCTACACAGCCCCCAGCACAGCCCTGTCCTGGGCAGTGAAGGCACAGTGGCAACTGCCCATGGGTGGGGATCTCAGTTCCACTGTTGCCATCTGTGGGCTCATGGGCTCGAAATATCCAAACATCCATCCCCATCAATTGTGTATCCCCCCACATGTGTCATACACCACCCCTGTATGCATCTTGTTTGTCTTGTCTGTTAACCTCCCCTACCTACCTCCCCAGCTATACCTACTTCCTGTACCTGGCATACCACTCTCACCTGAAAAAAAAAGGGCACTCTGTACCCACAAATAAATTACGCCCATAGCTGCCCATTTTGCACACATGTCTACTGTACATGTAAACTGGCAATTACAATTGGTTGTACAAAAAATATTGTTGTCCTCACCCCTATCACAGGGGTGGAAGGTTTCAAATTTCACACCAAATTACAAACATATGCACAGCTGTTGCTGATAAAGAAATGGGCAGCTATGGGCCTTTCCTACATCCCTCCTCAAAACCCGAGCTTGTTTTCCTACTGTCCTACCCTCTTTGTGCCCCCTTTTTCACCACTTTCCTATCTCCCCATTTTCTTTTCTTTAAAAGAAATTAGCGCAGGTGTGCATGAGAGTAAGCACTTTTAAGCAGTAGTAAGCGGGAGTGCGCTTCCGTGTGTGCGTGAAGCTAAGTGACAGTGCGCATGCGTGAGCTCAGCGCAAACCAGCGTTAACCCACTTACAACTGCTTAAAAGTGCCTTAGTCACTCTGATTGACAAGGCCTGTAGTTTGCTCAGCAACAAAATAAAAGTCCTCTGTCAGTCTCGAACCCAGGACCTTAGAAACATTAGTCTGCATGACTTGGTAACTGCTATACAAGAACATGACTGCTATACAAGAACATTGTGCTGAAAGAAATATATCATGAAATAGTAGGAATTAATGTAAAGTGAATATAGCAAGTCTAGTACGCAAAGCATGTCATGTATATTTACTGTCAAATCTAGTGGATTTGTAAAATAGTACTGTGTAAAGAGAAACAGCCATGCTAGTTGGTAGCTAGTAGGTAATAATGTCACAGTAGCACCTGGCAAGCCACACACATACTCAGAGCAGGATAAACACTGCCATAGTTGAATAGTTAAGAGCCCAGACATAGCAACTGTGACTGAGTTACAGGGATGTCCCTGATTTGAAAACAAATGTCAACTGTGCCCAACTGACTCCCTGTGAAATGTACTAATAGTAGGCAGAAAGGTGTTACAATACATGCAATGGTAACTATGAATTACTGAAAGTATACACCACTTGTACGTCACAAATGGAGTAGTAATACATATGCTCAAAATAACCCACAGTCACAACTGCAGAATATCAGAATATTTCATGGGTGTATCCCACTGATATGTACCATTCCATGAGGCTGATAAGATATGCACCTGAGAGTATCTGAGGCCTGCTCAGCAGCATGATCAAATACCCTTCTAAGTGTCAAGGCCCACACCATGGCCAGACCACACTGCATGCAGTACCACCCTACCACAACAAACACATAGGGAACTGCTGACCAAACAGATATAGCAAACTTTACAAGCTATGAATGTAAATGGAAAATAGGAAAGCCATAGCAACACATTACAGGAAAGACACCTAGCAGGCATACAAGGAGTGAATGTAAAGGGCAAATATTGAAGCCATAGCAACAGATTGCAAGAGCCACTGCTATATACTAGTTACACCACAATTCCCACAGGAAAGCACACACACCCATATACACAGTATTACTAGCTGTAGGTGTCAGTTTACATACACACTGAGAAGAGGAAACTGGAGGAAGGAATACTCAGGTTACAGTACAACATGCATTGCAGTGTCTACAACACAGCCTGAAATATGAGAGACATACCAACCCTTACACTCACAGAACAGTGTCCACAGCAAACCAGCATGGTCCCCACCCTGATAATCTGAAAGGGCTACGCCTACCTAACAAACCTTTTTATAGCACTGTCCTGAAATCACAGTGAGAACTGCAAACACTACACAACAGGCTGCATGCAATTAGTAAATACTGGCTAACAGTTGGTGCAGAGGCCATCACATGGACATGTGCAGATACCTACAAAAGCATCCTGTACTCCCAGTCCACACATGAAATACTTTCATTGCACCCTCTGCAGGTAGAGACAGAGAGAGAGAGAGAGAGAGAGAGAGAGAGAGAGAGAGAGAGAGAGAGAGAGAGAGAAAGAGAAAGAGAAACAGAAACAGAAACAGAAAGAAAGAAAAAAAAAGTAACAACAAAACAAACAAGTTGATAGCAGGGCAACTATCTGAAAGCCAACACAAACAGCTGCAACAAACACAGGTAATGTAAAGTACTAATATAATAGTCTACATACTGTGAACCCTCCATATGTGTTATTGGTCTGTATCTATGTGTATGAAGATGTGCATAGGGCTGTGGACATACTGCAGCTGTCACTGAAGGCTGTACATACATATGTATGTGAAGGTAGCTATGTGCACATATCAATGTAGGTTGTAGTGCAATGTACAATGCAGGTTGTACAGTAATGGATGTTCATCAGTACGTTAGTGTGTGTATACATATGTGGAACTAAAAAGGATTATATATATATATATATATATATATATATATATATATATATATATATATATATATATATATATATATCATGTATATATGTATATCGAGATATGTATGTATATATATATATATATATATATATATATATATATATATATATATATATATATATATATATTTATATATAATATGCATATATGTATACATAGATAGAGAGGGATGTAGAAATACATAGACATATATAGTTTCACAGTTTCATAGTTTAGTACTAGGCTATCTGCCCTGGGGCATCTATAAGCCTAGCCATAGTGATGTGGCTTTCACCACCCCATGTAATGGTACAAAAATATACAGAATAGATTTAGAATACTGTGCCTCTGTCTAGTAGTGACACAGTGAAGACCCCCTTACATAATAGAATTAGTTTACTGTGCCTCTGTCTAGTAGTGACACAGAGATGACCCCTGGGGTAAACCTACGATCTCCCATCCACTTGTCAAGATTTCACATGCAGAGAGTCAGTGAGGAGCTCTGCCTAACATGAACTGGTATTCTGTTACAGAGTATGGGAAGCCTCTGAGTTATGAATCTGTCCCTCCAGCATGTCCTATTCATATTTGTGCTGAGGTTTAAATCTTTAGCTCTCGTGGTTCTGATGAATTTGGATTATATGAGATGGAGCATGTCCATCAATTCCTGATTGGACATCGCCTTGTACGCCAGGCACAGATCACCTCTAAGTAGGCGGTATGCCACTGAATAGAGCTGGAGTTTCTTTAGTCTGGCAGCATATGACATATGTTGGAGACCCTTGATCCTCTTGGTGAGGTACTTTTGGGGTCTCCCTAGCTGTTGCACGTGCCAGGTGAGGTACATACCAAATGGGGCATAGTACTCATTCATGGGCCTGATAAGGGACGAGTATAAGGGTACAATGACCTCCTTTGATCTGGATGTGAATCCCTCCATGATAAGGTGGGCAAGGTAGAAAGTCTTTCTAACCACTTTGGCAATGTGGGTGTCAAATGAGAAGTCAACTTGGGTCCCCAGGTCTCTGATTACTCTTTCCGTACTCAGTGGGTTACTGTCTATGTGATAATTTGTGGGCACTTTGTTTTTCCCAAAGGGGATGACTATACATTATTTGGTATTTAGTTTAAGGTCATGACTCCGGCACCAGTTGTCTGTGTCAGTGAGGGCTTTCTGTAGGATGTATGTGTCAGCTGGTGTATCGACTATGGTGCCTAGTATGCAGTCATCTGAGAACTTTGTCAGCCACAACTCTCCCAAGTTTGCTTCCACATCTGAGAAATAAATGCTGAACATGAGGGGTCCCAGGACAGAGCCCTGTGGGACACCACTTGTGACTGGCTTTGAGTCTGACATGGCTCCAGCAATTTTGAATTTATGGGTTCTATCCTTTAGCCAGTTTGCAACCCATCTTGTGACATATGGATTTACATTTCAGCTGTTGAGCCTGTCTATGATGCTGGAGTGGGGTATTGTGTTGAAAGCTTTAGCCAAGTCCAGGTAGGCTGTATGGACTGCTTTGCCCTCGTCAGTGGCTCTAGTGACTGTTTCAAAAAAGTCAACCAGGTTCAAAAGGCACTGCCCTTTACAAAGCCGAACTGGGTGTGATCAAGTGTCTGTAAGTCCCCAATGTCTCTGTTTATGAGTTCCATAATGATTCTTTCCATAGCTTTGCAGACCAGGCTGGTTAAGCTTATGGGGCAGTAGTTACCAGGGTCTGTAGAAGTGCCTCCTTTGTGGAGTGGGACTACTGTTGCTGTACGCCAGTGTTCAGGTACATATCCTGTAGTAAGGCTACGGTTAAATAGCAGTTTTATGTGCGGTTTTAGATCCTCTTGGAGTTCACGTAGCATGCAACCTGGGATACTGTCAGGTCCCAGTGATGCTGTGTTTATAGCTTTGCTGAGGGCGGTTCTCACCTGGACATCTGAGATGACAGGGAGGTTACATTCAGCTGGGATAAGTATTTCCTCTTTTGGGGATGAGGGAGGGGAGAAATTTGCACTGAACCTGTCTGCCAGAATGTTGGCAATATCTGTGGGTTCAGTGTATGTTATATCATTGTGCACTAACTCTGAACATATCTGAGGGTTTCCGCCAACATTTCTAACATAGCAGGTGAAGGCCTTGTGGTTATCTTTAGTGCCATAGCGATTATTCTCTCAAAGTTGGCCTTGGATGTTTTTATGAAAGAATGTTGCTTTATACTAGTGCTGATCACAGATGCCTTCTCTGCATGGGATTGTGCTCTGTCGTGCAGTAGCTACCTTCTTTTGTTATACAATTTGTTTATGGCTGGGGTCCACCAGACAGGACGCCTGCCCATGGTGGGGAGGGCCTTGGTTTTATTTGGGAATGCATGATCCATGCAGTCTTGGAGATGTCCCTATAAAGCATTTGTGCAGGATTCTGCATTGTGGGATGTGGTTTCCACTGGCCCAGTGGACTTAAAGGATACCATCTCAGTTTTAAGAAGTGTAAAGTTGGCTTTTGAGAAGTATTTCACTGTAGTCTTTTGTGTTGAGGGTGGAGGTGGGTTATGTATATCCAGGGTGATTAGTTTGTGGTCAGATCTCACTAGTGAGGGGTATACTTCCGGTTTGGAGCACATTGTCCCCATGTTTGTGATGATCAGGTCTAGTATATTATCTCCCCTTGTGGGAGAGGTGACTAGCTGTTCCATTGCATTTGAATTTATGAATTCCAGGAACCTTTGGGCTAGGGTGTTTGGGCTAGAATAATGCACCCAGTCTATGTTAGGGTAGTTGAAGTCTCCCAGTATGATGGTGTTTGGTGAGACATTCATATCCTCCAATGTCTTCAGGATGGCTGAATGGGGTTCCTGAGATTGGGAGGGTGGTCTGTAACATGCTACGAGTTGTATAGCAGTTTTGCCTATGGTTAATTGCACCTGGATGGTCTCTGATGCTTCATGTGTTGCCACTAACCCGGAAGTGTGGGTGTCCATGATGAATATGGACACTCCCCATCCCTTTATGGTTTGGCTGAGTTTTGTGGCTGAAAAGCATGACACGAGGTATATCCTGGTAGCGCTGGGTGCTCACAGGAGCCTTGAACCAGGTTTCAGTTACTGCACAGACATCGAGATTGATAGAATATGTACATACAGATATATGTAATACACACATACATATATAGATATATGTAGATACATATACATATACAGACAGATCTGACTGTCTACAGATATGTCTGTATATGACTATCTCTCTCTCTCTCTGTCCCACCCCCTCTCACTCTCTCTCTCCCTCTGTCTCTCTCTCTCTCTCCCCCTCTCTCCCCATATCTATATCTATATATCTATAGCTATATATATATATATATATATATATATATATATATATATATATATATATATATATATTTATATATATATATATTTATATGCTGAGTGAGGCACATGTGTGCAGATGTATTGCAACAGGTGCCTGGTGACAAAGGCATGGAGTGAACACCAGTGTGGATACTGGAGTACCATATCCCATTCCAAAACACGGACACCAGTAACCACCACATATGTGCATGCCTGCCCACCACTGCATGTGTCAGGGGGGAACAGGGGCAACAAGTGTACAATAGGCTCCCCATTGATATACACAGTGGCACACTAGTCCTGTAATACCCGTACATGGTATGTGTCAGCAGACATGGTGTGTCACCTATGGACATGTAGGTCACTGTACCCCTCTACACCCCACAATGTCCTACATGGTATGTACCTCCCATGACAGCTACAGATATGGAGAAGGACACAGTCATACGTAAGTAACTGTGTCAATGCACTCAAACACATTACCTATGCAGAGTGACTGACAAGACCACAGAGCACACCCAGACTACCTACATAGAGGTTACCACTGCTGGATATACATAGTGAAGTCGAACCCATGACAGATGTCCAACAACCATGGTAACACCTCACAACATCCACAACCCAAATTACCTATGTCTGTCGTCATTGTCACCGCAGTAAATAGCACATGGTGGAGGTACAGGTCCCTACCCACAGATAAGACATACCCCGGAGCAAACCACACAGCATTAAGAAGCAAGGCTCCCCATGAGTAGATGTCAGACATACCCCTGCTGAATGTTATGCAGATAGGTAATATGCCATATGAGTCACCCTGTGTAACTGTTGGACAGGAGCAGGTACGATCACATCACATGTGTCACAAGGGGCAGGGTAACATAACAGTATGCTGCTGTAGGCTGAGGGCCAATAGCATACTACCTACCTAAGACACAATGCACATCCATGAACCCATTACAAACCAAATATGTGAGGTGGAATGAGTGTGCCAGTGACTGGGTGCATGTTATGTACTGGTGTGATTGCTCACCATGACTGTCTGTCTGTCATGGTAGTGTGTGTCTGTGGTGTGAGGCCAGAGACAGATGTGTGAGGTATTGCGATCAAAGCATACTACATTGCCATATGTTGTGCTGTGTTACCCTGTATGTGACTGTGGTGTAGGTAGGGTTATGGCAAGTAAGAGTAGTGTGCATTACCAGTGAAATATGTAATGTGCATTGCATGCAGTGCAAGTGTTGATAATGTTCCACATATAGTACCTTGAAACAAACCCCCAGTGTGAGGTTGTGCATTGGACCTGAACCAGTGTGCTGACTGCTGGAGTATAGTAGTCTGTCATAAAGAGTGTGCCAGGTACTGTTGCACAGATGTTGGCTGAGCACTGATATCTGGTCATTTACATGTGTATCCCCCAATAGACAGACATATGCTATATATGGGGGTTAAGTTATATCACTACAGTCGAGTATTATGTGTATTATGTGTGCCATATTTTGATGACATATATTGCTGACAAATTTTTCTTTTCCTTTTCAGGGCTATGGTTCACCAGCGAAACCCTGTGTACTCCACTGCGGAGGATGAGGAGATACACCAGAGCCTGGTGCAGGATTTTGCAATACTCTTTTCCCACACCAGCCAGAACCAGCAGGAGAGGGCTGCACTGTGACAAGACCTGGTCCATCGGGTAAATGACATAGGCACACATAACCAGACATATGAGCAGGTACGCCCTCACTGCAGTGATTTAATTAGAAATGTCCATCAGCGTGCGTTGGATATCCACAGGCAACAGCTTGCCACAGTTGGTGGGGCGGCTATACATCCCCCCCTCACCAGACTGGAGGGACTACTCCTAAGTGTTGTGGCTCCAGCCCAACAGCAACAACAGCAGCAGCATACATGCGTAATGATGGAGGCTGGAGCCACCCATCAGCAGGACTCGAAGCATGCAGGTAACATGCCATATGTAGAGTTGACTGTTCTGTACACTGTTAGTTTATGCATGTGTGTGGTGTGTCCTCGGTTTGTAGCTGTTATCTTGGTAATTATTGTGCAAGAGTGATATTCTCAATATCAGCAGTAGACCTGTGGAAGCCAACTATTGTACTACTGAACTGTATCATACTCACAGTATCAATGGCACAGTTGTGGCCACTGGCAATAAATGTCTCATTTCTGCAGGTCCCTCTGGTGTAACAGCAAGGCAGCCTATCCATGCTGGTGAGTGTGTAATAACAATACCTTCAATACTCTTGATACTAATAGTAATAATAGGATGAAGCAGTAGTGCTATGTGTTTGATTGCAGGTGTGTTTGTGTCCGTGTGTTGATATCTCATATACTGAGGAGTGTGCATGTGTGCATGTGTGCATGTGTGCATGTGTGCGTGTATGCATGTGTGCATGTGTGCATGTGTGCATGTGCACATGTGTGCATGTGTGCATGTGTGCATGTGCCCTGTGTGCATGTGTGTATCAGTGGCGACATTGTGTACACATTGTAAAATGTGTTTCCTGTCTTACTCCCACAGGTTCTGGTGCTGCTCTGGTGTTGTGCAGCAGGGAACCTGAATAAGCTGCCGTGGATAGTGATAATGATGATACCTGTGAAATGGCACAGGGAGGTGTGCAAGGGTCCATCGTTGGTCAGCCAATTGACAGTACAACAGACGGCCACCTACATAGGTAGCACAGGGGGTAAGAAAATGTAAGTATTGATACTCAGTGATGGACATGTCAACTGTAAGTTGCATGCTGTACACACTCGACTCTGCAATGAGGATGTTTGAGGATGTTGATATCTGCGCAGTAATACACAACAGGTTCAAGACTCACAAGAGCACACTAGCACTACAAGGTCACACCTCGTACCATGCATGACAGCCCCAAAACACAGAACTAACTATGACTGCAGGGAGAGTCTCCATACATGTCAAGGATACTGTGGTGCCAGGACAGGTAGCATACATCCTACAAAGTGTGGAACTGCTGAGTCAGTGCTCCGTATCTGTTATTCGAAATGTGTATTAGTTCAGGTATGAGCATTTGGGTTTCAGGCCAGTTATTCTACATTACGAAGGAACATGGTCTGTACACTTGTGGGAGGTGGGGCTGGACACAGCCCGTCTGACCTGTGACTTTCTGGGTACAGGCTTATAGATTTTCCAGACCATGCTTTTAAGTTCTCTGTGTTAAAACAAATTAATACAGACATTAGAGGAGGGCCTTGGCAGATTAATCTAGAAATTGATGAACTCAAATGGCAAATTTCTACTGCTGCTTATTTACCCCCAGGGTTAAACAAAATGGTCTCTATAAAATGTTTTCTAAAGAAGTTGGCTTTAAACTGATAATAGTTTTACTGGTTTTACATGTGAGCCTTCAGTTTAGTCAAAGTATTAGTGTCATGGAAGATTTGTTTTTAATGGTCTAATAAGTATTTTTTATTGGATTTGTTTAACAAAAATTTTATTAATTGTTTTTTAATATTCACACACAGCATCACTATTCTTATATGTTTGTTCAATTGATAGTTAGGACTCTGTGACTCAAGTGTATTTGCCTAAGGTGTACTCCTTTGTCTTTTTAAAATCTACTGAATTGTATCTGTCACTTTAAAACTATTCAATTAGTTTCAACAATCAGTTAATTGGCATTGTATGTGTCATTTATAAGCTTTGCAAAATGGTAGTACCTTGTCTGAAGAAGGAAAAACATAGTTTGTTTCCGAAAGCGCTAACTCAATAAATTGTTTGTTTCAAGTAATCTGCTAAGCCTTTGGTGCTTTTGATTCTTAGTTTGTGTGTTTGCCTTTTTGTCTAGTTCGTTTACATTGCAAACCAAAGTGCAGCAGATTCACAGGGCTTGCTCTTTACTCAGGAAGAGCCCATTCCAAGTGGAGGATCTATTGGAAATGTAAGATCTGGAGAGGCGAATGCCACTGGCAACCTAACAACCCTATTAGATTTGGTAATGGGGCGCATTGACAGTCTGACGCAGAATGTAGATGGCTTGGCTGAGGCAGCCAGGCAATGGAGTCCTGTTTTACAGAATCCTTGTGTGCAGCAACCTAGTGCACAACAACTTCCTGGTTTGAGCTGTTCTGGGGGGTCTCTCCCACTTTCTAATGTGAGCAGTGGAAGCTTGCTTGTTTCTTCCAACAGAAACAATGCTGAAGGCAGTCTAAGGTCTGTGGGCATTTCAAGTGGTAACATTGAGGCACCGCTGACAGCACCTTTGAATGAAGGCTCTCATTTTGTTGCGAATACTGACAACCATGTGATTCCAAATGATTTGCCACCAATGCTAGGAAGCTTTTTAGGTAAAGAAAACTTTTTTGGCAATACTGTTTCAACTAACGCCACTGTTTTTTCAGATAACATGCCCTCTAATCTTTCTAATACTATTAATGCATTTGATTACAAACTTTTTTGCTGCAGAAAGCTGCAGCTAGAAATTTCCTATTTAGAAGAATGCCTTAAGAAAGAAATTATTCCGAAGGGGTTTAGACAATGGCGTTATCCTGTTGGGCTGGTAAACCAGTCTGAATTCCACTTGGAACTTATTGAGCTGTTTAACAAACAAGGTTTTGATTTTATTAAATTAATGGTTAAGCAGTACCAAGTTCAGGTGGCTATTTTTAAAGCTGAATTAGAACAGATGGAGTTTGACATCACATCCAATGTTGATTTTCCTCGCTACAAGTATGAATATTTGAGGATTTTCAACAGTATTGAGGCTACTATTATCAAGCTGGCTTCAGCTAAGAAAAAGAAAATTTTACTCAGCAGTATTCTTCTGGGACTGCCTATCCCCCACCCCCACCTGTTTTGGTTAACAATTTTCTGAGTACACACAATGTGGATCAGGACTCACCGGGTGAGAATGGGGATCAAGAGCTGGACAGTTTCAATGAGGAAAATGTGCCCAGATGAAGTGAAAGAATCAGGAACAATGCAAATAATTCTAACACCTTCCCTGCTGCTAACACTCGAGCTGCTGTTAATAGGAACCAAAATAGAAACACAGACAATTCTGCTCAGTCTAACCAGCCCTCGACGTCCATGCAACAGGTTTTTCACTTACATCAGGGCAATGGGCAGAACAATCCGAGAGTGTCCAACCAACAAGGACGCACACGCAAATGAAGGAACCAGCGCAGGAGGTAGTAGCAGAGGGGTTTTTAGAACCCCAAGTGCTGCCTAACTCTACTGGTGACTTTTTTATTTATAATTATTCTGACTTGACTTTCCCACAAGACATTATTGACTTTTTTGCCTTGGGTTTATCTTTCGTTCCAGATTCAGGGATGAACATAGTAGATTCCATTGTGGATTTGAAACTTTTTGTACGCTAAATTAACCTCAATGCTGTTTTGGGTCCGTCCCCCTCCCTTGCCAACTTTTTGCGTGTTTCAAGTACCTTTAACCCACCTCTGCACGCTAATATTTTGGCTTTTGAGAATATGTGTGAGTTGGATTTTAGGGCTTGTGCTGATTCAGGTTTAAGAACCACGAAACACTGTTATAACATCACTCAAAATGAGCGTGATTTTATTAAATTGCTGATTGATTGTAAAATCAGGATTATGAAACCGGACAAGGGAGGGGGCCTAGTTTGTATGAATCACAGTACATATATGGCATGTATGACCGAATATCTTAAAAATTCGCCTTACCAACAAGTTTGTCTTAATGAGGTTAATGTGGCTTACGCTAAGTTTAGGGCTGCTTTAGACGAACTTTTTATTGAAAAGGCTATTGACTTAGAGTTGTTCCATTTTCTGACTATGCCAGCCCCCAGAATGGCATCCCTATTTGGCATTCCTAAAATCCATAAGCGGATTATTGACCCCCCTTTTAGACCCATTGTTGACGGACGTGGTTCCATTTCTTATGGTTGTGCCAAGTATGTGGACAGCATCCTAAGGCCCCTAGTTGAGAGCGAGCTCCAAATTTGCAAGGAATCTTGGAGTTTTTTAACCCATCTTGCGACCATCCCTTTCAAGGAAGATTACAAAATGTTGACAGTAGACGTAAAGGAACTCTACACAGTGATTCCCCAGGATTTGGGGATTGAGTGGATTAGGGATTTTATGTCTGCAAGGAAATGCGACAATAATATCATTTATGTCGTCACCTCCTTGTTAGATTTAGTGTTGAATAACAACTTTATGTGGCTTGAGGCAGAGATCTTCTTGCAAAAATCAGGGGTGGCGATGGGATCCCCCTGTGGTGGCAGTTTTGCCAACTGCATAATGGCTCATTGGGAGACCACCTTCCTCTTTAAAACGGCTGTGTTTAAAGAAAACATAGCATGGTACACAAGGTACCAAGATGATATGTTCATTTTGTGGAAAGGGCCGACTGAAGGTGTTCAAGAATTTATTGAATTGATTTCAGCTTCAACTAATTTTTTGGAGTTTAC
Organism: Protopterus annectens; assembly: GCF_019279795.1. Classification (NCBI taxonomy): domain Eukaryota; kingdom Metazoa; phylum Chordata; order Ceratodontiformes; family Protopteridae; genus Protopterus; species Protopterus annectens. The sequence continues at coordinate 1,654,698,082 of NC_056743.1, forward strand.
ATTCAACCTACAAAATGAATGTATTAATTTTCTTGACATTAGTCTGCATAAGGATGTGGGTAGAAAAAGATTTAAAAGTACCATCTATAGGAAGCCCACTTATTCCAACTGTTTCCTTCATTTTTCTAGCTGCCACCCCTACCACCAAAAGAGAGCAGTGGTTAAGGGCAGTTAGTCAGGGCAGCCAATGATCTCCGATGAGAGATTTCACGGATGAATGTTCTAAGCTTGAACGTATGTTTCTTAAGAGAGGATACCCTCTGAGCCTAGTTTCTGGTATCTCCTCCGAGGTCATTACTAAAAGGCAGATTGGCTATTTTACACCTTTAGGTACAACTCAAGCTTTGGCTGAGGACTTCTCTCCCATTCACCAGAGGGTTGTTTCTTTATGTAACACCAAAGACTGCCAACACACAAGTTTTGTTGTTACCTACAACCTTAACCACTCTTTTATTAGACAAACTCTTTATAAAAACTGGGCCCTCATTATGGAGGACCCCTCCCTATTTAAACTTGTTGGTAATAAACCCAAGATTACCTTTAGAAGGGGGCAGAACTTGAAACAGTTGCTGCAATAGTCCATTAACTCACACCCCAGTACTAGTAAAGGCATGGTTAAATGCGAGAGGTGTCAACAGTGTAAGTACCTCAACACGAATCACCATTTTGAAATAAGGGAGAGGGTATATAAACCTAATGGTAGATTTTCGTTTGAATCTAAGGGAGTGGTTTACTGTGCCAAGTGCCAGGCCTGTAAAGCTTTCTATATCGGGAAGACCGAAAGAAAGCTCAGGACACGCATTTATGAGCACATTTATGCTGTTAACAAAAGGGACACAAACAATGCTTTGGCTAGGCACATCGCAGATTTTCCAGACCATGCTTTTAAGTTCTCTGTGTTAAAACAAATTAATACAGACATTAGAGGAGGGCCTTGGCAGATTAATCTAGAAATTGATGAACTCAAATGTCAAATTTCTACTGCTGCTTATTTACCCCCAGGGTTAAATGAAATGGTCTCTATAAAATGTTTTCTAAAGAAGTTGGCTTTAAACAGATAATAGTTTTACTGGTTTTACATGTGAGCCTTCAGTTTAGTCAAAGTATTAGTGTCATGGAAGATTTGTTTTTAATGGTCTAATAAGTATTTTTTATTGGATTTGTTTAACAAAAATTTTATTAATTGTTTTTTAATATTCACACACAGTATCACTATTCTTATATGTTGGTTCAATTGATAGTTAGGACTCTGTGACTCAAGTGTATTTGCCTAAGGTGTACTCCTTTGGCTTTTTAAAATCTACTGAATTGTATCTGTCACTTTAAAACTATTCAATTAGTTTCAACAATCAGTTAATTGGCATTGTATGTGTCATTTATAAGCTTTGCAAAATGGTAGTACCTTGTCTGAAGAAGGAAAAACATAGTTTGTTTCCAAAAGCGCTAACTCAATAAATTGTTTGTTTCAAGTAATCTGCTAAGCCTTTGGTGCTTTTGATTCTTAGTTACAGGCTTATAGTGCCTGCATATATGCACTGTTACCTACTGGAAGTTGTACACCTTGTCTGTTGTAGCATAGTCAAGATCCAGGCCTGCTGACTGTAGCTTTGTTGGTATGCATGTTTGCTTGATATGTCCCTGAAACACTGATTCCACCTGCAATGCAGATTTACAGTGCCTCTGTGGATCCCTAGTGACATCTGTATTGCTTACTGTACTGATGTCCATGTCTCACTTGACAGAACGTCACTGTTTGTCATGTTTGCATGTAAGTTGCCTCTAACACATTGCATATGACTTACCTGGCATTTGCTCACAAAAGCATTTATATATGCCAGCACTAACAAATCAAGAGCACTACACCCTCACATACTCACCTTGAGTACCTTGTTCCCCATTGGCCCTATGTGTTGTTAATTATTATGGGATTCACAATACTATGGTAGCATGTGCAAAGGTCACTTGTCAATCTCCTCTCTGGTCCAGTTGGTGAATCTGTGAGTCATGTGGCAATGTTACAGCTGCCTCATATACACAGACAACCCTCTCCCCTTCCCATAAATGTACAACACATGTGAGAGATGTAACCACATAGCCAAACTGGGGGCTAAGCTCTCTTAACTTAGTACTGGCATACCCTGTCAGGTGGAGTGGTATACTACAGTGAATACAATACCAGTCACACATAGACCTGCCACGACAGCAATCCAAACACAGATACACACAGGAACATTCTTGGAGTCTCAGAATAGCATCCTGTCTGAGCAGCAAACACCTGCAAAGCAGACACACAAGCAAACGTTATGCCAGAACAGAGCACGTGAAACACATAGCTCACAAAGCCTGTGTGCCAAACAGTCACAGCCCATACGGCTTAACAACACACCTGCTACAGTTGTAATAGGTACCTCTATCTTCAGGTACACTGCTGTCCTGCTCACCAGGCTGAACAAGGAGAAGGTCACGGTGAGATGCCCGTCGCACACTATGATCCACCACATAACACAAGCATACAGGTCACTCCAAGGCATGTACACATATGACTCAGTCATTGACCGTGCCAGTGTAAATGACCTGTGACGTACCTCCCTGGACTACATGCTAGGGGACATAGAGGGGCTCTATGAGCATGTGGCACAGGCTGGTATGACCCTGACCTTGAGTAGCATCTTACCCTCACCAAGAATGCTGCCACAATATGTAGACAGGATGATCAATTTCTACAATTGCCATATGTTTCGGTGACATTCAAAGGGGATCCAATGCCTGTCAGCGTGGGATTACATGCTAGACAAGCCACGTTGCTTTGCTAGGGACAGCTTGCACTTGTCACCCATGGGCCGTTGTATATTGGCAGAGGCTCTTGCTACACACATAGTGCCTTTTTATGCAAGGCTCAAATTACATAGCCACCTACACAGGTATCACATGGGATAGGACACTAATAGTAATGCTACTCAACGCCAGCAGTGTAAACCTCAGGATGCATGCAGTGGACACTGTCCTTAGCATGGAGAACAGCAATATCCATGCAGTAACAGACTCCTGGTACAAGGCTCCCAGGTGCACCCCAGCACTGCCAGGTCATACCTCATAGCATGCTTGTTGTCCCCTAAACATGCACCAAACCAGAACAGGGGGGATGTATCCAAAGGCACCACAGATACACACACCGCCAGGTTGGTGGCACAGCACAAAGCATCAGAGCCTATCCATGTGCAACTAACAGTGGGTTAGACTGCCTTCAGGTTCATAGCCTGGCACACACCACCCTCCCATAGCCAGGAAACCCACTTGGCCTTCCTGACAACAATGGAAATATGACGGTCTCTACAAACACCATTATATGGGTGGACTGCAACTACCCAAACATAGAGTGTGAGCATTACTCTAGCTCCAAGACCCTAGCTGAAAGGTTCCTAGCATTCATTCACTGAATTGCTATGGAACAACTTGTTACCACTCCCACAAGAGGTGGAAACATGCTGCACCTGTTCATCAACAACATGTGGACTATATGCTCCAGACCAGTAGGTACCATCGCTGGTAGGATGACACCATATACAACTCACACTGTATATTCACATACCACATGCAGCCCCTGCACAGAACACCAGTGCCATACAGTTGTCTAATGCAGATTCCATGTATTCACATGAGGCAGGCTTCAGACATGGAAACTATTGAAGGTCACAGGTACATATGTGTATGTGGCACACACATACATCATGTGTGCATTGACATTACTGATATGATCTATGTCCTGCAATATTGGGAACAACACCCCACACACATGGACAAACTGTGTGACAAAAACACACATGGCATATGTAGGAACAAACACCTACCCAACTGTGTTATGATACTTGTGAGAGACGCAGTAGCAGAGCATGCTATTTGCATTACTGGGAGGCTTGCTTTCCCCTGCTGTACTTATAGGGTGCTGACATCATCAGTGTTTAGACAGTGGAATATGCAGCATGTGGTGTGTTGTACTAGTTGCCAAAAGGGACATTTCTCTTACCCATAGAATTGCACACACTACTCTCCCCCACATGCACACACACTGAGCACTTGCAGGATTCAAACCCCTACCTAACTATGTTATGACACTTGTGAGAGACACAGTAGCAGAGTGTGCTATTTGCATTAGTGGGAGGCTTGCTTTCTCCTGCTGTACTTATAGGGTGCTGACATCATCAGTGTTTAGACAGGGGAATATGCAGCACATGGTGTGTTGTACTAGTTGCCAAAAGGGACATTTCTCTTACACATAGAATTGCACACACACTATTCCCCCCCACATACACACACTGGGCACTGGCAGGATTCAAACCCCTACCTATGTTATGACACTTATGAGAGATGCAGTAGCCGAGCGTGTTATTTGCATTACTGGGAGGCTTGCTTTCTCCTGCTGTACTTATAGGGTGCTGACATCATCAGTGTTTAGACAGGGGAATATGCAGCATCTGGTGTGTTGTACTAGTTGCCAAAAGGGACATTTCTCTTACACATAGAATGGCACACATACTACACCCCCCCAGACACATACACACTGAACAATGGCAGGATTCAAACCCCTACCTAACTATGTTATGACACTTGTGAGAGACACAGCAGCTGAGCATGCTACTCAAATTACTGGGTATCAGTTGTGCTCCTGACATATGTATAGTGTGCTGACATCATTAAATATGAAGAGGTATGTACATCTGTTACTATCCATCAGTAAGGGGGAGAGCATATATATGCATTAACTTTGCTGAGGCACAGTGGCCTACTGTACTGCGGAGGCAGATGCCAAATACACTGTGGATAGCCTTCTGTATTCCCTAGGGACAACAGCCTAGTATTGCACTCTACGGCCATATGTTTACCTGTCAGATGCAAGTATATGATGCTCATATACTGTTTGTGGGTCTTTATTGCCATAGCTTTCCCTATCTCTATGAACAACTTGTGTACTGTGGCAGATGTTTGCATATGAGTGGGATCCACTACTTTACTTATGTCTCTGCTGTAATTTCACTGTGTGCACTGGGCAGATTTCTGTATTGTGGGAGGTTCCTGTGTTAACACATACAAATGCCAGATATGTGTGTGCAACTGCTGAACTGTGACATGGCCTAAGTGTATGAGCATGCCCAGTTCACAGTTTCTATGGCTTCTTGACTGACACATCTTATTTATCTAAGTGTGCAAGCATGCCCAGTGTGAACTTTCCATATGTTGGGAATTGTGGTCCAACACATTTGTGTTTGTGTGTGGACATCATCTATATTTCACATGTACAGTTGAGTGTTGGACGTCAGGTTGTGTTCTTACTGCCCAACTGCTTTGTGTCTGAACCTAACAGGCATTATGCTGTGCCTGCAGGGTTGCCATGGGATAGTTTGCATACAGTTGTCAACATCCTTTCATACTGACCAAACAGTGTATTGTTGTATAGTGTACTGGTTCAGTACTTTCACTGTGGTGGACAGTATCATCGGTTTCAGTCATATCACTGCTCATAATATTTATAGTGAACACACCAGATTGGTTGAGGGCCAGTTGTGCAGATATGACCATGTTGCATTTTGTTCAGATATGGACAACATAGAACAGGATTGTCTGACATTGTTAATGTATTCCACAACTTGTGTGGACAGTGACAAACAATGGCCATGTGCCCTAGGCCGTTTGTAATGCTAGTCAGAGAGTGTGTGTCCTTCAACACACATATTTACTGGTGTTTGCCATGACATATGTCAAGGTTAGTGTGCTGTGCCTCTGTCTACCCGTGACATACAGGTGATATCCAGGGTACACCTACCATCTCCCATCCAGTCATCAAGATTCCTCTGGATGACAGTCAATGAGGGACTACCTGGATAACCTGTACTGGGGGTTTAGTCATGAGTGGAGTGAGCTTCTGGGTTATGGACCAATTGGTACAGCATGTCCTGTTTATGTCTGTGCTGTGGTTCAGGCCTGTCATCTGCATAGGTCACCAGCATTCAGATTTTACATGGTGCCAGATGTCCATTGATTCCAGCTTGGTCATGGCTTTATACATCAGGCACAGATCACCTCCAGCCAGACGGTATGGCACTGTGTGGAGCTGCAGTTTGTTTAATCAGGCAACACATGGCATATGTTACAGCTCTGAGATCCTCCTGGTGGGGGTATTTTTGGGGTCTTTCCAGTTGATGCAGGTGTCTGCCAAGGTACATCCCACAAGGGCCATTGTACACAATTGTGAGGCTGCTGATAGATGACTGGAGAGGCACGATGACCTACCCTGACCTAGCTGTGCTTACCTTCATGATTAGGTGGGTATATGGTATGTTTCTGTAACCACTACAGACACATGGTTGTCACATGCAGGATATCTATCACCTTGTGTCCCCAGGTCTCTTATTGCTCCTGATGTACTTAATGGGTTAATACCTATGTGGTAATTTGAGGCCACGTACTGTGTTTCCACAGGGGATGACTATACACTATTCTGCATTTAGCTTGTTGACATGGCTGTGGCGCCACTTGTCTGTTACTATGTGTGCCTTTTGTAGGATGCTTGTGTCAGCTGGAGGGTCCAATATGGTGGGCAATTTCTAGTCATCTGCGAACCTGTTCAGACAGAGTCCTTCCATGTTGGCCTGTACCTATGTGACATATATAGCATACAAGAGAGGTCCCAGGACCATGATTTGTGGGATGCCAGTTGTACCTGGTTTGTAGTCTGACATGGCTGCAGCATGTCTGACCAGGTCAGTTCTGTCCTTGAGCTGGTTTGCAACCCATCTACTTGGATAGGGGTTTATAGTTAGGCTGGTGAGCTTATCTGTACTGAACAACTGGGGTATTGTATGGAAGGGTTTAGCAAGGTCCAGATAGGCTGTGTGAACCACATTCCCCTCATCAATGGCCTTGGTGCATGTTTCACATGAGTCAGACATGTTTAAGGGGCAGGATCTGCCCTATGAAAGCCACACTGGGTAGGGTCCAATGTCTGTATGTACCCATTCTTGTTATTCCTGGGATCCATGATCATCCTCTCCATTACTTTGCCAACCAAGATAGTCAGGGAATGAGGGGTGATAGTTTGCAGTATCCATTCAGGCACCATCTTTGTGGTGAGGGACCACTGTTGCTGTAAACTGCTCTTTGGGTACATATCCTGTGGTAAGACTGTGAGTGCGCAGTAGTGCTATTTGGTGTTCCATTCTTCTTACAGTACTTGTTGGACACAACCCAGGACACCATCTGGTACCATTGATGCTGTGTGGTTTGCTTTGTAGGTGCTGGCTGTTACTTCAGCATCTGCAATGTCAGGGGGCCAGCACTCTGCTGGGATAGATATTTGGCAGTTTGGTGCTGGTGGGGAGTTTGCAAAGAATCTGTTAGGTTGGATGTTGGCAATGTGTGTGGGTTTGGTGTATTGTTTGCGATATCTGAGTACTGCAGAGCATATGTGTGGATTATCACCATGGTTCCTACCATCAGTTAGGACAGCTGTGTGATTATCCTTTGTGTCCTGCACAATTTGTATTGTCATAGGTTCATAGGTTCATACTAGGCTATCTGCCCTGGCCATGTTGGAGCATAGACAGACTGTGTGTGTCTTTCGACACCCCTTGCAATGTACATATTATGCCCATTTGGGGTTTACTTTACTAGATGTGACACAGGGATGGTCCCCAGTGTACACCTACTATCTCCCATGCACATGACCGGATTTCTCTTGTTGTGTATGAGTGTGGAGCTCAGCCTATCATGGACTGGGATTCTGTTCCAGAGTGTAAGGAGCCTCTGGGTTATGGACCTGTCCCTCCAGCACATCCTATTTATCTATGTGTGGAGGTTCAGATATCTCACTGTGGTGTCTCTGCTGGATTTGGAGTTTCTGCAGTGGAGCATGTCCATTCATTCTGGATTGGACATGGCCTTGTACATCAGGCATACATCGCCTCTGACTGGGCAGTATGCATGTGAATTGGGCTGTGGTTTCTTCAGCCAGGCAGCAGATGACAAATGTTTGGACCCTTTATCCTCTTGGTGAGGTACATTTGGGGTCTTTCTAACTGCTGCAGGTGTCGGGTAATGTACATCCGAACTGTGGCATTGTTCTCAAGTATGGGCCTGATAAGGCAAGAGTATGGGGGCACAGTGACCTCTCTTGATCTACATGTGCATCCTTTCATATTAAGGTGGGCAATATAGCAGGTCTTCCTGGCCACCTTGGCAATGTGAGTGCCACATAACGGGTTACCGTCCACTTGTGTCCCTAGGTCCCTGATTACTTCTTCCGTACATAATGGATTGCCACCTATGTCATACTTTGTGTGTGCCTTGTTTGGTATTTGTTGAGACATTCATACTCTGCAGTGTCTTCAGGAAGGCTGGCTGGGGTTCCTGGGCTTGAGAGGGTGGTCTGTAGCAGGCTGCAGACAGGGACACAGTTTGAGCCACTGTTAGATGCCTGTGGATAGTCCATGCTGCTTCTTGCTGTGGTACCAACCTAGGGGTGTGGTTATCCTTGACAATTACTGATAGCCACACTCCTACTGTAGTTTGTTCCATGTTTTGGGGCTGTAGAGCATGGTATAAGGCATAACCTGGTAGTATTTGGGTGTTCTTCTGGGCCATGACCAGGTTTCTGTTGCAGAACAGATATTAACATTCTCCATGCTGAGGTGGGTTTGGTCTGCATGCACCTTGCAGTTTAAACTTCTGGCATTGGGTAGCATTACGTCCAGGTTGTTATCCCTTGTGTTACCTATGGTGGTGGGTTTATGTTTCCAACCTTACCTATTAAAGGCACAGTGGGGGTGACAACAGCCTTTGCCAGTATCCACACAGCCAGGTGTGCTGGGTGCATGCCATCCCTAGCAGGTGGAGCATCATGTCTTGCTCAGCATGTCATCCCAGGCTGTCAGCCATTTGTTCCCCTTTGCTAACAGCAATTCTTCAGCCAATTATTGTACTTGATCTTATTGTCTTCATAGTGTGGCATCATGCTTGGTGAGGGTGAGATCTTAGGCAGGGACTTCATGTTTGCATATACTAGATGGCGTTACATTGCTTAACACATGGCAATCATGCCTCAGGTGGTGCTGCAGGGATGCCTATGTCGGATGCACATACTACACTCCCTGCACATGTTTGACAGCAGGTTGTGTCATGTTAGGCCTCCCTGTTACCATATGAATGAGTCAGAGAGGGGTATCATTCCCAGGGTTCCTACTGAGCCAGTGTATGTGCTATGCGTTGCCTCTTTGCCAAGGCCAGGGCATACTGGGCACGCCTCCTTCTGCCTACTGGGGCAGGCTCAGGTTGTTCCTCCTCCAAGTCATGCTCTGCCTGTGATGGCCTTGGCAATGGTGGGGGGCTGTTTGTCCCAGCCCTATGCTGGTCCTGCTGCAGCTGTTTTCACATAATCATATTATGTAGCATAGCACATACCATGACAACTTGGGTACATGTAGTTGGTGAGTACTGCAGGGCTCCAACAGATGTGTCCAGGCACCGGAACCATGACTTCAGCAGCCCAAACACATGCTCTGTTACATTTCGTGTTTGTGCGTGTGCCTCATTATGGCGTTCTTGTTCAGGTGTGTGTGTGTTTCTGATGGGTGTCATCAGCCACAGCTCCAGTGCATATCCAGCATCCCCCACTAAGTGACCATGTGGGATGTCCCCATTGGCAAATGTCTGGTACAGCTGCGTCAAATGCCAGATATGGGAATCATGGTAGCTTCCAGGGCAGCCAGCACACACATTCATTATTATGCCCTGGGCATCACACACAACCTGGCAGTTGATGGAGGGGAAGCCCTTGCGGTTAATGTAGGCCCTACCCCGCTCACTGGCTGGTGCTTTGATGCATATATGCGTTCAGTCTATTGCACCCACTACCTCAGGGTATTCCGCTATTTGCTGGAAGAGACGCATATTGCTGGCCAATACCTCATGGGAATTGGGGAAATATACATGCTCACCGACATGTGCTGACATGGCATCCAGGAACTGGTGCAGTACCCTGGAAGCTGATGCCTGTGATATCCCCATCATATCACCAGTTGGTCTCTGGAAGGTACCTGCTGCTAGTATTCTTAGGCCAACACATACCTTGGTTTCCACTGGGATGGGTTCCCCTCTGTTGGTTCTGTGTGTGAGGCATGACCTGCACAGCTCAACGATTTGCTGCAGGAGGTCTCTGTCCACTCTATAGCTCTCCACTATCTCCAGCTCATGTAACCCGTGGTAGGTGACCCTGGGCCTGTACACTCTTCTCTGTCTCCTCACTGTGGGTTGTCTGGCAGAATTTGCATTGTCACCACCCTCAGCAAGTCTCCTATGTCTCCTTATAACAGCTATGGCAGCCCCTAGCATGTTTGGCCTGAGTGCAGCTTTTTCAGTTTTCACTTCTGATAGCTTACTCCTGTCTTGCAGTGTCTCTAGAGAGAAACATACTGCAATGCTGTTTGCAGTGTTTTAAGTGCTGGGCTGGGCTATTATTCTGCCTGTGTAATTGCCTGCGTCTAATTGTTTTCACCTGCTAGCTCTACCAGTATTCCCTGCTAGCTTCCTACTATTTCTTCTGCTTCCTTTTTCCTCTCTGTTTCCTCGGGGGGGAGCAGCGCGCATACCAGCGAAAACACGCTCACAGTGGCTACCAGCCATGTACACATGCTTACACGGACTAGAATCTGCTTATTTGGGTTAAAACGCGCGCACACCAGCGCAAACAGGTTTATAGATCTTTACACAGGCTCCTACATGCTTACTCTGCCTTATACGCGCATACTCTGTCTTACTCGCACCTCCCAGCATGCACACGCGCGCATGCATGCACAGCAAGAAACTTTGGTGTTAGCCACAGTGTACACCTTCCATTTCTTGACTTTCCCATGCTTATCTCTTGACACTCCTCTTTCTATGCTGTGTGACTGACATCTGTCACATACCACTTTGCTCCAATGAGCTTGATTTCTTTCTAACATTCACCCCTGTGATGTCACCTATCTCCTACTCTGTTACTTCCCCTTATCTAACTCTTACACTACATGGAATGTGTTCATTTGCTATGTGACAGTGCGATTCACTATCCTACCACTCATTTACATAGGATTGCCTACTAATGCTTAGTTACGTGTCTTATACTCAGCTTCCCCCCTTAGCAACCACTAAACAGTGGCCATGTTGTTTTCGGTCTGCTAGTCCCTGCATTGTAAATCCATGCATTGCATAAAACCCACATTTGTGGGTTTCAAACCTTTATTTTTATGTCTTATATAGCGCAGCCTGTTTGCGCGAGGCTGCTCTGCATTTAAACCTCGCCGATCGCCGAAAAAAAAATATATTTTATTTCATGTTTGCATCGGGTTACCATGCCAATGGCCACATATTTGGTCATTGGCATGCTGCCTGATACATATGCACACTTTATTTGGAGCTGACATGGCTCCGTTGTGTTATTTGTAGAAACGTACTCAGTTGTCAACTGAGTACATTTCTGCACCTAACACGACTCTTACACGGGCTGGTTTCAGCTTCATGGATCGCTAATCAACCTTATTTGCATGCCTTCTGGCTGCAAGTGAGGTAATTAGCATATCCATGCCCTGCCCGTGTAAGAGACATTTTAGCTGGTCTCTTACACGGTATTTTGGGCTGTTCTTGGATCGCTATGGCTGCATGGAGTCTTACACGACGCTTAGACTCCATGCAAGCCATCATGAATCCTGCCCGCTGTCTTCTTACTTATAAATAAGTTAGTACTAAATGCAAGGAGCGCCCTCTAGTGCATAAATTAATAATGCACAATTTACTATCCACATAAAATAAATATATTGTTCTATATATTAACAAATATAATAATGTGTAAAAAAAAACACAATATAAATCTGGCTGCTTCAAAAATGATCGTTCAAACCCAGAGGAAAAACAGCCCCCGATTTGATAATCCACATTTTTTCTTTGTTAGTATGCATATCATGTAAAACATGAGATTGTTTATGCCTAACCTTAATGTGATCAATAACCATGAAACAAAAATTGACCATAGGGTGTGTAGATATGTGTTTATACAAAGAACTAGACCCCTTTTTATTCTTAATATCACTGGGATGTTCCCCTATCCTGACCTTAAAGGGACGGGAAGTTTGTCCAACATAAAATGCTCGACAATTGCACTGGGCCAGATAAATCACCCAAGAAGGACTACAATTAGCAAAACATAGAACATTATAAACTTGTGGGCAATTGTGTGAGGAGAAGGTCTGACATTTTAACACCCTAAGGCAATAGGTACAATGAACACATGGATAACAATCAAATATTGAACCACCAAATAAATTGGTTTGAGTAGTTGAGCATACTTCCTTATTATAAACCCTCTTATAGTGACTGAAAAGAGATCCCAAAGACTGCCCTTTACGAAATGAATAATGACAGCGATCCCCTATATATTTATTTAGGACTTCATCCGATTTTAACAGATGGCAATGGTTAGGAATAATATTCATAAAACCAACAGTATTTCTCCCATAAGTTGTTACCAATCTGAGCAAATCTGAATTAACAGAATCCCGAATCCAATAAGATAATAACTCAGTTCTATCTTGCTGGTTCGCAAAGCGATTAGCCCTTGTGATGACACCCCCTTTGTAGCCCCTACTCTTAAATCTGGATATAAGATCCCTTCTGTGATGGTCATATGTGGAAGTACTGGAACAAATCCTTTTGACACAAAGGCTTTGAGACTTGGGGATATTCTTAATGACATGCTGGAGGTGAAAACTGGTAGCGTGTAATAGGGTATTGAACTGAGGAAATTTTCTAAATATCTCACTCTCAAGAGTGTTAGTATCTGTTCTTTTTACCAAAACATCCAAGAATGTTATTTCAGATCTAGAATAAGTCAACTTAAATTCAATACCCTATATATTGCCATTCAAATATTCTAAAAATTCCATAAGGAATTCCACATCAGCTCTCTGCAACATCCAGCAGTCACCAAGATATCTTCTCCATATGTCCATTTCATTGATATAAATATTGTGACCAATATCATAAATCACCTGATCTTCCACATATGCCATAAATAAATCCGCATAAATGAGGGCAAAAGATGCCCCCATAGTGGTGCTCTGAATCTGCCAAAAACATCTGTCCTTAAAATAGAACACATTATGAATCAGGACCTGTTCTGTCATACAAACCAGAAGGGTATTAAAACCAGGCTTATAAATGTTGGCCTTATCCAACCAATATTGCAGGGCCAAAAGTCCTGCCCAATGGGGAATACTGGTATATAAGGAGGTGAAATCCAAAGTGCACAGATGCCAATTAGATTCTAGTTGTGTCTCAGAAATAATGGAAACGAACTGAGTAGTATCCTGAATTCTTGAACATATGTAAACCAAAAGTGGTTTTAAATACAATGTAAGGAATTCAGACAAAGGTTCTGTCAAGGAACCTCTGCCTGATACTATCAGTCTACCAGGCTGTCTTATGGGATCTTTGTGAATTTTCGGCAGAAAATAGATGTACTGCCTGCTGGGACAATCAACCTTCAAATTATAGCATACTTCATCAGTAATGATGCCCTCATCCTTAGCCATATCTAAAAAATTGTCAATATCCTTTTTAAATTGCATAGTTGGATCCACTTTCATTTCATGATAATGATTGTTATTAGATAGCTGATGATCACCTTCAGCTTCATAGTCCCCCAAATCCATAATACATGCCAGTGAATGCACAATAATATCGATCTGTCACTCATCCACCCCTTGGAAAATATTGTATTGTCCACACACCTCCAACAGTTGACCCATTAATCAGGGACTTATGGACACAGAGAGTAATCTGCATTTGACTTTCACTGGTCAGTACAATCTGGAGCTTCATGCACTGTTGTACAACCTATAGAGAAAGGTGTGGCATGTAAACCCCAGAATATCATTGTTACACTGTATGTGGCACTCGTGACACCTATCATTGAGTGCAATGATGCATTCGGTATGTAAGTACACAGGCACATCTGACACCTGTGACAGCCAGAAAGGTCCCAAAGTAACCCAATACACAGTGTACATGACATGCCCAATGCAGGCCGTGTGAAGGCCAAAACTGTGTATTCTGTCTGCCATACAAGCGGAGTCAGTTCCCACAATGTACAACCTGCACATCCAAAAAGGACTAGCATGAGACATACCTGTTCTACACAGCTGCATCTTGACTAGTATAAATAGGACATGCTGCAGAGATAGACACTACACACAACATGTAACGGTCTCCCCAGCCATGTGATGTACAATCCTGCTGTAATGCACATCATGTACAAGTTACACAATGGGATGCAGAACAAGGCAACCATAACTGGTCTAGGATAAATGTCTGTCATGGACACAGGGTAATTGTAGATGGTGCATCTCCTATACCACAGCTTGTAGATGTGTCAGCTCCCAGACCCTGTTTACACTTACCAAGGGTACCACACCTTGTCAGAGATTATGGATGCATGAGTAGGCTGCATGAAGCCATTGACCCTGTTAGCCTATGACACACATGAACCTATGGTGCCATGTACCTATACTGCTTTAACTTTGTGAAGACATTTTTCTTTTCTGCTGACATTTATTCCTGTGCTCTGATTTATACAGGTTTTTGTAGCAGTGTTCCCACAGATGCATCCCAAGCAATTCTGCACCTGAAATATACACATTTCTATGAGACACCATTCATTATTATACAGCCATCACAACATCATCCAACGTAATGTACACAACATAATGTGGTTTACTCATTACAACTGGCAGCAGAAAATATATGTCAGTGACCGGTATAAGTAGCATGTGAAAGCCAACAGTGGATTAAAGAAATACATAGTAATTTAGGTAGTCACCCTGTGCATCAGACACATACCTTCAAGTCCCTGCATTGATGACAAGGAGGACAGGGATATGGCACAGGTATCATCACTTTCACAGAGTGTTGTGTGGTGGTGCAGGAGGCGTAGGCTATCCCAATATGTTGGCAAGCATGTGTGTGAATCAGGAAGGGAAGCAGGCAAGATAGTCCACGGTATGTGCCATGTGTATCTGCCAGTGACCTGATTGTGCAAGTGTTGTATGTGTGTCTGTGTGTGTGTGTGTGTGTGTGTGTGTGTGTGTGTGTGTGTGTGTGTGTGTGTGTGTGTGTGTGTGTGTCTGCATGAACACAGCCAAGCTCAGTGCTAGAGCTACATGACTGTATGTTGGACAGCTTTGAACCATGCATGGTAGAGCTGACAGTTCACTGCCTCCACCCTGAACACAGGAACCGGCTCTGCCAAGAGTTGCACATGCACCTCGAGGCTGAAGTTCAGAAGCAGCACTACTACCCAAGAGTGACTGCTATATGCTGGGACTGTGTCCCCCACGAGAATCCCCAGGACCATGGGGCCATGGCCTGCCACATCTTGGTGTGGATAGCACACTTGCCTCTGAGGCACTGGATGTACTGCCACTAAGGGAGCATGATTGAGCACAGCCATGTGGACTCTCAGCAGATGTAGCTGCTGACCTACATCCATGAGTCTGATGCTCAACTCCAACCAGACTTTCCATCACAGACAATGACCATTCCAAGAGATATACTGCCATCTCTCAGACCACTGTATTTCCACTGTGTCCATCAACTGATTCAGGGTATCAGCAATGTGGTGGAGGCAGTTATGTATGTCAAACTGTGCTGCATCTATAACCCTGACCATTCATCTGGATGTCTTTTGGGAACATGGTTGCACCTCCATGACAGCCCTAAACATATGCTGAGTGACACACAATGAGACACCTGTAACAGGTGGTAGAAGGACAGCAGGCCTTCTATGAGCATACCTATCAATCCGCCTGTGAGGAACCTCACCATGTCTTTGGCTATGGCCATTATCAACACTCACTGCAGCCATAGTAGCCACTCCTTCCTATTCAATATCCCCACCCTCTGACTGTCCAATATCTGTGGCCTCAGGGGACTGGTTATGTATAGGCATATTGATTGTGTTACAGTGATAATGAGAGCAGAAGAGGGATGCCAACATCTGTGACAGATTCAGCCTCCGCAACTCCCAGCTGTGCCTCACTTTTTCTACCAGCATCAACAGAGTCTGAAGAGACATTGACATCAGGTTGTGAAGGAGACAGAGACCTATCCCCTTGGTCATCTGTGATAGAAAGGAAAAAGTGGTACATTAATACATGCACTACTATGCTCTACAGTACTATCTTGCAATATATATTAAGCTATATACAATGATGTCAGTATTACAGACTTGATTAACCCCCAACTTGATATACCAAGACCTGATGACATCTGCAGTTACTTGTAAAGAATAAGCTCCTTAATTAAGAACCACAGTGATGTACACTGTTGACACTTGTCAATACTCTGTATAGTTGACAAATAAAGCAATCTGTACTGTTCTGCAAATACTGCAAATCTATCAGTGTGGTCACAACTTCAAAGTATAGGTATGACTGCAAACCTTGTTCCATTGGTACTAATCTGTGAGGTTGTCAATCATGCAGACAGTACATCAGTCCAGCCGGCAGACCTGGGATGACATTGTAGCAAATACTATCACTAAATTTTCAGCTGTAACACAACAGTGTTATGCTTACCAGGAGCAGGAGCATGGCTGCATCTGATCCATGATGGTCCTGTGAGAATATGAGGGATAGGTAATGTAAATATCAACCCATGTTGCACTATGATGGGCAACTATGTCCAAATAACTCACATTTACAGTATATACTATGTTTATTGTCTATTGGCCACAGTCTGAGCATGAGATTCACTCTGCAACTAACTTCCTCCCCCCACATAAAAATACCTACCAGTCACATAAAACTATGTACACCATGACACACTGAGTGCTACGGTATTGCAATGCTGATCCAAGTAAGCATATCTGGATGCTCTTCTTCATGGAAACAGTGGCACCCATATCCACGACATACCATATGATGGATGCCTAGGAGCTGCTCTGTGTTCCTAGGTTTGCCAGGAATTCCTCAGTGGCTGACATTGGTTGTTACACTGTAAGCCCTCCGCCGAGGACAACACAATCCCTGGCCACATCTAGTGCTCTTCTGCAGGTGGTGTTTATCATGTCAGTTGCAGGGTGTTGCACCTGCTCATAAGTCCTGCTCTGGTGACTCAATTTCATTTACATTGTGAACCAGGTTGACCCAGAATGCTGCCCGGTCATCCCTGTTTGTCCTCCCCCTGGACAGCAGGAGATGGTAGTGTTGATGCAGGGCTTCCAGGATAGTATAATTTTCTGCCTCTGTAAAAGGCCCTGACTTTAGGGATACATATTCCCTTACAGACAACAAAATGTGAACATATGTCAGGATCACATACATGGGGCTACAGTATGTAGAGATACAGCAATAACAGATGGCTACCAGTAGGCACTGCTTAGTTACACATCTCATATTTAACACCATGCAAACATAGTAAGGTTGTGGATGTGAGTAGGATAGTATCAGTAGTCATCTATTCCTGCTTGTGCCATGACAAATACTGTTGCATGATCATACACCCAACTCAACAGTCCATTAAGTTGCGGCCCATAGGTGTAAACCCCTCCTTATAATATTTAAAACTAGCAGTGCCACACAAATGGCAGTGTAATATTACCACTGTGATCATCAGATAATTTCCAGGAGAGTGGTATACCTAATTAACACAGAGTATCTAACAGTACTGTACTTTAATTCCTCTGTAGGTGTAACATACCTGCAGATCAATTACATGTCATCAGTACAGTTTCAAGGAAGGCTTGCTGCGTAATACCCATCCCCCTAAGTATATGGACACATATGCATCATGTTAGGAAAAATAAAAGTTACATACCTGATGGAGTGCAGTACTCCTCTATTGAACGATACAGAAATATATGAACGTGCCAATGAGTTCACCCTGCAAAGTAACTCTCATACGCAATGTTTCCCCTAGAGAGCTGTTTACCCTTTTAACATATTTCTCCATTAGCAAGTCATTGCCTCTGAACCAATCTGTGCTTCTGAAATGCTAACTGAAGCCAACAAAGCTAATTTCCAGTATAATCAGCCAATCCAGTGCAACCACTGAACAAGATATAAGCCCTCAATGTAGATTGCAACCCCTTTCTCATATGTTGGGTTGGAAAATAGTTGGGGACAGATACTACACCATGGCAGAAAGACTGTAGCAGCTACTATTTACATACAAATGAGTGTGCTACAGGCTGAAGCTGAAGGTGATGCTGCAGGCAATAGGCATAGACAGAAAGGGTGATCCCTTTGCAGGACAACAAGCTTTAGAATAAGTGTGGGACCTATGGCAGCATTGTTATCTAGGCAAGGCCAGATTGAGAGTACATACCCCACTGGGAAGCAAGGTGTGTGTCAGGTAAGTCTGTCAGCTGATGGTATCAGTAAGTGAATGCAAGGCAAAATGCTTGGTGTGTCCTAGAAAACAGGTAGGTGTACATTAACCATGGTATCATGCAGTTGAAAACCTGCGAAGTCATGTGTCATGTCATGGTAGTCCCCTATTGAGTGTGTGCTGGAAATGCTTGCACATAGCTCAACCTCCATATATGTATGTTACTCGTGCAACTGTGGTTGTCTGGGATATCACTAGCAAAATATTGTGGGCTGCAGTGTGAAAATACTAGGCCACAATTTCAGTACACACTTCAACATCCTCTGGGAATTCAGGCTATTGCATTACCTGACATTATGTGTACTTTATAATGTTGCACTAGGAGTAGATGAGAGTGGTCCTATCTGTAGGCCATTGCCCTGTATTATATAGATGCAGACATTCCAATTGTACTGCTTTGGGTAGATAAATAGGTGATGAGACAGGCATACATATCACACTTTATAATATTTATGGCCACATACATGTATTTTCATTTGTAGATGCAGCTGTACTTGAACCTAGGACCTTGTGGACCAAAAAGTTACATTGTCAATGCATTTTACATACTGAGCTACAAAGTCATTACTATAACAGGTGAAATTTTACATGTTGTAGTTATCATTCCATAGTTACCTGATGTTAAATACTGCACTTACATCTATTATTATGTGTATGGCTTTAGAGTGCTGAAGTTGTATACTAGAGTCCCAGCTAAAATCCTTGTTTCCATTAATATGTTATCAATTGTGTTCTTACATGTTGTAGACATAATTGCAGGATTACTTGCTATCAGATACCTCAATTACATCTAAGCTTATGTGTGTACCTTTATAGTGTATGATGTATTTGTATACTAGGATGCCTATTACAGTACTATTTTTGTATAATTCTCTTAGCTAATTTGCAAGGTGTGGCACAATGCATAGCATGGTTTAAACATGCTTAATGAGAGGAACTACAACATTGGTATGTTTTGCTTAAAACACCTGTTTTCATTAGCAGCTGTGTGGCTTGTTGGGATAATCAACTGCTTTGCAAACCTGATGGTCATGGGCTCGAAAGCAGATGCAGGTGTACTTTATGAATGTGATTAATATTGTTCCAAAAGCATACATCAGTATAGCACAATTTAGCATAGCTAAGTGATGTGGCAAGTCACACTGCTTCATGCAAAAAATTATTAAAGAAAAGATAAATGGGGAGATAGGACAGTGGTGAAAAGAGGTGCAAGCAGGGGGGGGCATAGTGAAAGGCAGGTAGCGATGTGCAGGATGGGTGTAGGAAAGAACCATAGCTTTCCATTTATTCATCACTAACAACTGTGCACTATCCCCCCCGAGAGGAGTGACAACAAACTAACTGCATTGTCAGGCCAATTGGACTAAATTAAGTGTGTCCAGTGGACACGTGTCCAAAATGGAGATCTATGTAAAGGACAACATTTTTTTTCTGGGACAGGTGCCCATTGTTTTTTTTTTAAGGTGAGAGTGGAATGTTGGGAAAGAGACATAGGTTTATGTGGGGGAAGAAAGTTGGAGAGATGCTGAAGCTTTTGCAGACAGAAAAGATAGCAGACAGGGTTGGTGTGTGACATAGGAGGGGGTGTACACCTTGGATGTGGAGGGTGTTGTGGAATCCCGGTCCCATGATCATCCACATGGTAGTAGTGCAACTCAAATCCTCACCCATGGGACTGTCAGGAATCTGCTTCACCGCCCTTGTGGTGGCAGTAGTATTGGCTGGTATCCAGGACAAGCCTGCCTGACCAGGATAGCAAGCTTGGTCTCTATCTAGCTCAGGCATGCACCAACAGTTCAGTGATCCACCCTGTGCACCATACATGGAAGTTCTTGATGGGTGACAAAATCAACCCCTCCACCTCCAATCCCAGAGGGGGGTCCAGCCCCAGTCCATGAGGCAGAACTACCCAATGCTGCAAGTAGTGCAGAGGCAGCAGAGATGGCACCACCAGGCTGCAGGCAAGATATTCTGGGACCTGGAGCCACGACCAGTGGAGGCAAGGTAGGTGGATTGCCTGGAACTGGTCTACCTTGTTGTGCTGTAGCACATTAGATATAAACATAAGGTAAGAGTACTAATAAACAAATCAATGTTAGTATTAACATAATGGAACATAATATTTATTAATCCAAATACATATTAAGGTATATTATGAGGAACTCAACAATAAATAACATAACCGTAAGTATATTAACAGCAAACCACTATGACATAGCCCATAAGGCCAACATAACAGTTAGTTTAAAAAATATATTAATATCAAACCATAATAATAAATAATATTAACAAATTAATACATTTCATGGAGAGAGAGAGTGAGTAAAGCATACCATTAGTGACCTCACAGCTGATATTATTACACAGTCTACTAATACATACTTCTACAGGTCTCCAGTGTCATTTGTGTGTACAATTACTCCAATCCTTGTATAGATGATGTTACATGTGCATACCCTTCAACCTGTTAGCATGGGACAGTATGGGTCAAGCACGCACAAATGCAGGTACACAACTGCAGGGAACTGTTTTACATAGTGTGTTAATACAGTACTACCAAAGTGTTCTTTAAATGTATTTGCCAATAAATTGCATTCCAAGCAATATCATTTATCTGCTAATCATAGACCAGACATATTGGGCATTAGTCATTACATTCCATAAAACTTGTGACAGTTGAGAGGCATGTTCATGTACACTAATTAGACTAGACAGCCAGTGATTTCTTAGTTGGCTGCCATGGATTTAGAGCCCACAACCTGTGACTCCAGGGAACATGTGCACTAAATTTAACAGTTGACTGATGTCAGATTAAAAAAGACATGGCAGTGCACACAGGAATACTTCACACTTACTGAAAAAGATTATTTATCAAGGTACAATCCTGATATTGCTCCTGAAAATCTGGCACTTATACACATGGATATCTGGTCAGAACATGAGCTACCTTACCCATATACCATGTTCCTGGTGTGTGAGGTATATACAGCATTATTTGATTACAAATAGCCATAACACATGCTTGATTCTTGCTGTGGGTATTGCACTACATTTATCAGACAATTTCTTCTTCCATCCTTATTCATTTCCTATTTTACAGTTGAGTAGTGTCAGATTAGAACACACATGCAGAGACTACAGCTGTACTGCAGTTATTTGACCAGATTACTTCTCAATGCATAATCCTGCTTTAAACTTTATTGATAATGTACCTTAAAATCTGGCATATACACACGTCAGCTACCTTACCCATACACCTTGTTCTTTGAGTAGGTAGAATGTACAGCATTATATGACACAAACTGGACATTAATCAGACAGTTTTTTTCAGCAGTCCTTATCCATTTCCTTTGTACAGTTGACCAAGTTTAGATTAGAACACACATCCAGTGACTACAAGACTAGTGAGCACTTCTTTGTTTGAAACAGTACATATAATAGCACCATCACCTTTTATAATCTATTTATTACTGCTGCTTCAAGTCTAGTACTTACAGCATGGATAGCTGTGTCAGACCTCTATGTAATAACCCATTTACCTTTGTCATTATCTGAGTGAAATCTACAGCATATTTCACACAATGAGCACAGCAGAACAGTGACTGTTAATCTGGGTAGACCACAACCTCAACTGATGTTTGTAAGCTATACTACACAATAATGAATGTTATTTGCCTTAACTTGGTTTACCATTTGAGGTAGGCACTGACACATCACTAAACAAATTACATTTCTCAAATATGTTATACCTGAATGATAAGACTCCAAACTCTGTAAATTCTTTTTTTATCTTGACAGCACATTATGCATTAGGTTATTGCTTTGATTTTTCCCTATTTAGCATATTCACATCTCATCCTGGCCAGACACCCTGCATGGAACATGACGTTGTAAGTCCTCTCTTCTGCAGCTGTTGTAAGAGAAACAAAGCATTATGCATAGCAGTTTTGCACACATTCAGTTTGAATATTTATAAATCACTGGGACACATGCTTACATATCTGTGGGGTGTGCCCAGCTTGAGCTTCTTGGATCCAGTTGTCCAAGGTTCCCCTCTTTCTATGCTTCTGGTCATCATAGTGGTGATTACACTGCTCATCAGTGCAGGGGCTACAAGTAGCACTGGTAAGTTCCCTAGCCAAATGATCCCTGGCCTCAGACTTACAGTCTGAGCCCTAGTTAACACCTTGCAGCAGCCAGGATCCATGATTTTTGACCAGTAATCCATCAGATAATTTGGACTCCTGCACACCCCACCTCTGAATCCATCAGTGTGCTCCCTCACCAACACCAGCAGGCATATCAACAGCCAAGTGATAACTCCAAAGAATGGTATCAGATTCCCACCTATTGACCATTACATAGGGTGCATTGCCACCCTTAGACATCATAGTGCAACTCTCAAAAATGTAGAGCATCACTTTGCACCATGCAAACTTGTGCAAACCTTTAAGTGAAGCTGAGCATCACGCAAACTCACATAAGTCATGTTTATGCGTAGCTTAGCAATGTGCAAATGAAGCAGACTGATGGCCATGTGGAAGTGGAGCTTAGCACTGTGCAGCTTTAATAGCTGTAATATTTTTTGAATTTTAAATTACACTGATGTTTCTGTCATCTAGCTCAAGTTCAAAGCAAAAAATGTAAAACATATGACTGCTCAGGACCTAAACTCAGGACCTACACTGGAGGTCATTATTCAACCTATCTAGCCATTTGGATAGCACAGGAAAACAGTATATCTTCACATATAAATAAAAATATCATGCTGGCCAGGAAATGACTCAATAAAATCACCACTTTATTTGGCAAAACACATAAAAGCATTAATCACTTTTGTCCTATTAAGGTTAGGACTTCTTTAGAATGCTTTTACAAATAAAAATCAATCTCCTTAAATAGTTACTTAAATGCAGCCATTAGTGAGCATAATTAAAATATTTAAACAGACAGTATACTTTAGAGACCATAAGCAACTCACCCCCACTTAAAAAGGTCATCAAAGAATAATTCCATTTGTTTTTATCGTACGTTAAGAAATGTTTTTGCATATCTTCACATATACTACCAAGATACCTGTTAGCATTGCACAGCAAAGCTGCATGAGTTTGCATGTTGCTAAGCACTGCAGAACTACAACAATTAAATGAATCTGGTTTCTATTTTTAGATGTTGGATGGCATTGCTAAGCATTGCACCACTTTGTGCAAACAGGGAGAGACAGGAAAAAAATATTCAATTAATTACATCCAGTTTCTATTTTTTGATATATAGCAGATGCCAGGTACATACATATAAACACAGCTCAGCATTACTAAGCATCATGCTACACCACACAAACAACAGATAAACATAAAAATAATATTACTGTCCTGTGCCTCACACATCTGAGATGTTTTCTGGAGAGTCGACAACTATGGGATAGCCTCTACACTGTTGCTTGAATGGATTAAATATCCATGTAACTCAGATCTCCCTCAGCAGCATGCCATAATTAATATGTATGGCTCACTGCTAGGAAGGAACTGTGGCCATGCACACAGGTACATTCTGTGTAGGCTCTCCATGGAGCCTGCACAGATTTTATTGAAGCCAGATGTATGTCTTTTAAGTTGATGATTTCAGTATCATGGAATTTTTCTTTTCTCCAGCATATACTAATCTCACAATTAGTATCTATAGCAAAGGGGGGGGGGGTGGAGAGTCATAGTGCCCATGTGTGTGTTTTTGTGGGGGTGCAGTGGGCTTGATCATCCCTGCAAATGCTGTTTTACTGATTTATTATTTGTTTTTGAATGTTGTCGTTTTTCATTCTTTGTGCTCTTTTGAGACCACCGGTATGAGTAACAGTCACAAAAAACCTGCACTTTAGTCATGGCAAATTGTAGCACATTCCCAAAACACAACTGATGACATTGCATTTTAGTTCTTTCCATGCAAACATATTTTATCTCATTCTGCTTAACATGCACACTGCTTGCAGTCTTTATGTTTTTATCAGTTTTTACTCTAATGAATACTCGGGTAAAAAGGGAATGATCTTGGCTTTCAGCTGTTACCCAAATAATTTAGTTTACTGTAGTTAAAATAACTCTTTCTTGTATTATTCAGCTACTAATCAAATGTCTACCTAAGTGCTCTTTACCAAGCTGTAAACTTCATAATCTCAGCAAAACCTGTCATTCTCCCATAATTCGAAACAGCTTTTTTCTGTGATATGCTACCATGTTTAGCTGCCTTTCCAGTTTGTAGGGTTTTCAGTCTGCTTACCCATTCTCTGCAGCAAACTTTGCAACCACTCACCCACCCAACACTACCTCTGCTATTCTTGGGCCAGTCATACCTAGTGTTATAATTCAACTGTGGAATGTCCAACACCAATCTTTTCCCTTATGCCACCTGATGATCTCTTACTTCTTTTTTCCCATTCTTCCCAGAGCACTTTCAGGATTTCTTGCTGGCACCCAAACTTGGGATTTCCTTGAATCATCAGTTTTTTTTATAGCTATGATTTAAAATATCAATATGCCACTCCTTACTTTTTATAACCACCTTGTATGTGTGTTGTTATGAAACTTATGCAGCATGCTTCTCTCTGTAAAGTAGAATTAAAAAGTTTGCACCGCCAATGTAAAAGCTACTAGATGCATGTCATCTATTGACAGTTTGCATCCTCAATTTCTTATTTTGACTGCTGTAGTAGCTTGTGGTATACATACCATTAGTTTATTAGATAATAATAGCCATGAACCCTTGATTACATTACTCTTGAGAGGTGCTGTAATGGTTCCACTACAGGTAAGCAGGACAACGTATGTTTGTGTAAGACCTCTAGACAAGGTATTGGAAACCATTGCTGCCTCACAAATCACAAGTCATGTTGAGAACTTTTGTGCTCATTCAGATTCCAAACAAAGCTTTGGGTTCTTAATCCTGACAGGAATACATGGCTTATATTGGCAGGCTATCTGATACTATTGAAACAGGTTTGCTTACCAGTGTCCTTTTCCCCCTGGATTCTTCTAAGAAGCTTGAATTGAGGAATCAATGTACTCTCCTATGAAACTTAAAGCGCTACTGATGGATGCCTTTATCTACACCTGTTTCAGTTCCTGTCTGGTAAACTTGTTACCTTTCACTTCCCTCAGATATGCACTCCTTTCATCCCTTGTCACAGTTTATAAAAACTTGGCAAAAGTCTGTGATAAGATGAAAACCTTAGCTGTATACAGCCATAATATGAATAATTTGTATGTGTTCATTAATTGTGAGCAATGCCATTATTGTCTTGGAAACGTCTTGTATCACTGAATTCCTGATTGCCAGTCTTATTATGAAAAAGCCATAAAATAAGCACACTTCCACAGCATCTATCAAAATCAAGACCAGAGCTCCTACATCCATCCACAGGCAATGACCAAAACAACTACATTAAGAGAACCACAAGTCATGATGTGGTAAGGCAAATGTGGCAAAAATCTTCCAATACCATGATTTGCTTGGAACAATAGTCCACAGTTAATGGTCATGCAGAAAAAGCATGTCTAACATATGAAGCCAGCTCCATGTGTTGTATTCTCTGTCCCATCTTCTACCTGAAAAAAGCTCACAGAGTCTTGCTACTCCTATCAGCAACCATTTTCCAGGCTATATCTCCTTTCTTAATTTCAGGTTTCTATAAGGAAACTGAGATACAATAAATGCAGGGATTTGGAAAAGTATCCTACTTTGAAAGTATATAAGGTCACCAGACATTATCAGCACTAGTTTAATGTCTGGCGACCTTATAGACTCAAAATAAATTCTTCCCAATTTTGCTCTGCTTGTGCTATTCAAAGGAATTTTCTAAAAACTTGACAATTCTTGTTTTGCTTGCATTTAAACACTAGGGTTATTATAAGGCACACAACAGTCCCAACAGCTACCCGGTACCTCAGTAAAAAGAGAAGACTAAATTCAAATGTAAAAACAGAACAGAGGTAAGGCTCCAGGCTTCTCCAAATTGTTTTATTGTAGCAAAACACAAGTACTTTCACCATTAGGCTTCTTCAGGTTTAACAAATATTACACTTGCACCTGCATTTATACCAAAAGTCACGTGATCAAGTTAAATTCTTAAAGGCATATGAAAATATATATATATCTATCTATCTATATATATATATATATATATATATATATATATATATATATATATATATATATATAAATAACATTACTTAAACATTTTTATATATTTAAACCACAACATTCAATTTCAGAGTAAGCATAGCTATTTATGCAACTAAAATAAACCTATATAACTATCTAGATAACTATTCATAAATACTGTTTGTGACTTGTAACTATTAAAAATTACATTATTTACACAATGGTCTATTTTTTTAAAACAGATCTTAATGGTATATGGTCATTCAGACCATGTCCATCATTTGCTCTCAGCCTCGTTATCCACTTAGTGTCTAGATTTTTGGTTTGTATTTTGATGTCACCACCCCTTAAATTTTCATAACATCTACCTATCACTCTAAACATAAAGGTGTGCTGTGTGCTGGTCTCCTTAATATGTTTAGCTAAAGCATTAAACATACTCCCCTTCTTTATATGATATGTGTGTTTTCTGATTCTATCTCTAAGTAACCTATCGGTTTTCCCTACATAGAATTTTCTAAAGATCTGACAAGTAGCTAGATATACCACATGAGTGGAATCACATTTAGCATTTATTCTGAAAGTGTATATCATGCCTTTATCTGGATGTGGGACTACTGTACTTGTGTCTATAAGTCTACAAAACTGACATTTAGTACATGGCTTAGTCCCCACATTATCCCTTTGCATAATTTGATCTCTAGGGGTGCAAAGTTGTCATTTTGATGATTTCTTATTCTTAAAAGTGAATTGTGGATGCATCCCTATCAACTTACTTACTTGTTTGTCAGAAGTTAGAATATTCCAATGTATGTTAATCACATCCGTATAATATTTTATATTCCTAGAATAGCTAAAACATAACTTTAAGGGTTGTACACCTTTTGACTTCACTTTTGTAGTATGGCCTACTGTCTGTTTTGAAAAATACGATCTAGCTCTACTATGTCTTAGATTTCTTACTGTCTGCATACTTAGATCAATCAACTTCTGATCATACCCTCTTTCTGTCAATTCTCTTTGGGTTTTACTAAGTTGTATCACAAAGTCATCCTCTTTAGCATTTAATCTGGAGGCTCTGTATGCTTGATTCTGTGCCACGTTTCTAAATATAAACAGGGGACGCATACTCTCCCTTCTAAGAAGGTTATTCACATGGCATTCATTTCTGAACATTTTAGTATGTATCTAAGACATAGTAGAGCTAGACCGTATTTTTCAAAACAGACAGTAGGCCATACTACAAAAGTGAAGTCAAAAAGTGTACAACCCTTAAAGTTATGTTTTATCTATTCTAGGAATATAAAATATTATACGGATGTGATTAACACACATTGGAATATAGTATAAGAAGGTTATTCACATGGCATTCCTTTCTGAACATTTTAGTATGTATACTACCTTCTAGTTCTTGTGATATTGTTACATCTAAAAAATTAATTTTCCTATAGGAGTAATTGAAAGTAAATTTAAGGAAACTTGTTGAAACAATAATATAGTTCACAAAGGTCACGTCATGTCATGCTCCTCCATAGAGCCTCCCCATAGCAAAAACAGATCATCTACAAATCTACGAAAGAGCAGGATTTTATCCTTGCGTTCTTTCATCTCCAAAACATCTTTCTCCCATCTTAACATCACAGCATTGGCATAGTGATTAGCACATGATGTTCCCATGGCTACACCATGACATTGCCAATAAATCCTATCTCTAAATACAAACACATTATTTTCCAACACCAATCTTAACAGCATACATGTTGGCTCTGCTGCTATAGTCAAAATTCCCATTTGCAGCCATTAATTCAACAACATTGTTAATCCCATGGTCATTTGGTATAACAGTAAAAAATGAAACCACGTCAAGTGTTACTAAAAACAATTGCATCTTATCATTATGTTCTCTTTTGGATATAAATTTATAGAGATCCCTTACAAAATGTTCGGTGTCTTTCAAAATATGATTAAACTGATTATCAATGTACTCTCCTATGAAACTTAAAGCGCTACTGATGGATGCCTTTATCTGCACCTGTTTCAGTTCCTGTCTGGTAAACTTGTTACCTTTCACTTCCCTCAGATATGCACTCCTTTCATCCCTTGTCATGGTTTATAAAAACTTGGCAAAAGTCTGTGATAAGATGAAAACCTTAGCTGTATACAGCCATAATATGAATTATTTGTATGTTTTCATTAACTGTGAGCATTTCCATTATTGTCTTGAAAACGTCTTGTATCACTGAATTCCTGATTGCCAGTCTTATCATGAAAAAGCCATAAAATAAGCACACTTCCACAGCATCTATCAAAATCAAGACCAGAGCGCCTACATCCATCCACAGGCAATGACCAAAACAACTACATTAAGAGAACCACAAGTCATGCCGTGGTAAGGCAAATGTGGTAAAAATCTTCCAATACCATGGTTTGCTTGGAGCAATAGTCCACAGTTAATGGTCATGCAGAAAAAGCATGTCTAACATATGAAGCCATCTCCATGTGTTGAATTCACTGTCCCGACTTCTACCTGAAAAGAGCTCACAGAGTCTTGCTACTCCTATCAGCAATCATTTTCCAGGCTATATCTTCTTTCTTAATTTCAGGTTTCTATAAGGAAACTAAGATACAATAAATGCAGGGATTTGGAAAAGTATCCTACGTTGAAAGTACATAAGGTCACCAGACATTATCAGCACTAGTTTAATGTCAGGTGACCTTATAGACTCAAAATAAATTCTTCCCAATTCTGCTCTGCTTGTGCTGTTCAAAGGAATTTTCTAAAAACTTGACAATTCTTGTTTTGCTTGCATTTAAACACTATGGGGTTATTATGCCATCTCCTTGTTCTTTGCTAGAAATACTCAGGTAAGTGGTAACTGTCAGTCAGAACCTTTGCACACACATACATTTTGTGGCAAACTGAAAAAGGATAACTGGCTTGCCATCCTAAAAGTTTCAC
Source organism: Protopterus annectens (assembly GCF_019279795.1). NCBI lineage: Eukaryota > Metazoa > Chordata > Ceratodontiformes > Protopteridae > Protopterus > Protopterus annectens. Next base: position 1,654,727,660 of record NC_056743.1, read on the forward strand.
TCCCACCCACCACCATAATTATAATAAAATCAAAACCCTCACAAGCACTAAACCAATGCAGATAAATTATTATCCATCACTCATTTGTATTTCTCTAAAAGTTAGATCACCAGATATAAATGTTCCCCTAGTCAAACAGAAAGTTAATTATTGGTCACAATCTACAATACTTTTTCTCTGACAAGAGTTCTTATGCAGCCTTAAGACATGTCTTCCCAAAATTAAGTGTCTGTTTCTGTTAAGAATAAGGCTAAATTTTATAATATCCTTCTGTACACTGCTTAGCTTTGTTCTGAGCTGTATATGGTCCATTTTGTCTGTTTTTGATAATGCAGTAGCACAGATAACCTTGGAAGATGTTACTGTTCTCACTCCCATTTTAGCCTAAGCATTTATCTGCCAGTGCAATAACTTCCACTCATTTTTATATTACCCAGGAAAACTAGCCCAAGGCTGCAATTTACCTTAGAGTTAACCATGTTATTAATGAGTCATGACATTAGCTAGCTCTTTGGCTGTGATCCTGTATTGCTTCACTTAAGTGCCTCCTGATTTTCCTAAGCCTGTCATAGCTTCCTACTTAAAGCCAACATGGGTTCGCTAATGGTATTAGAGTCATAAACATGATTCTGGAGTAAAATATGATTTCTGAAACAACTGTTTTTCCCAGTCCCCTGTATAATACATCCAACATCTGACAGTCACTGAACTAGACTCACCAGCATGTAAAAGCTACTTGATCTTTCTATGAAAATATAAATATTTCATATAAGTAGTGTATGTGTGTTCTTTATTTCACATTCTCAGGTATAACTTGACACATAACACAGGTGCTTACAAAGAGTATCTGCTCAGATGACAAGGTAAGAAATAAGTCTGTTTAACTGAACTTATCAAACCCCACAATGATCCACATGGCTGCTTAATTTATTTGGGTTGCTTTTATGAAGTGCTATGTCAGATACATTTACAAAACATGTGCAGTTTATATTTATATCCATGTAATGGTTAAATACTGCTGTTATCCTAGCAAGAGGGCATCTGTATTGCTAGAGGTGGCATTCTATTTGTGAGTACATTGTGCTTTTTCTTTCAGGGGTGATTCTAAGAGTTTCTGTATTAGTGAAGTTAGATTTACCCATTGGTAATTCATTGGTTGTGATCGCCTCCATCTGTCATAAGTGGTAACCAGCCTTGCAATGTTCTGTAGTCCATTCATACCTCACGGTCTTGTGAAATATTGAAAAGAATGCTTAAAAATGGCATTACGTTTCATTCATAAATCTCTTATGAATATATTTACTTCAGTTGAATGGCTTTGGCTATTCTGACCATTCTCTCTGTTCATTACTATAACAAATACTGATGGTCAGTATTTTTTTATAATTTTAATTGTTAATGAATGTGGTATTTAAATTCCAACTGACCCCCCACACACACAGACATACACACTCACACACACACACATACACACACACACACACACCGGCAAAGTTCACTAAGCCAAGATGAGCCCATTTCCAATGGAAGCCCGAGGAGAAAAATCTCCAATTAGTAACAAGAAAAATTAAAAAAACTAAACAAAAGATCTAGCACAAGATTGACATAGCAAGGACAATAACAATTAACAGAAATTACCATAAAAATTGAAAATGTTGAAAAGATGTACATAAAGTATTTGTGGGGGAGTTTACTGAATTTGCATTGAACAAAACTATGTATATTTGCCAAGTTGAAAATGCTTTCCTGATATCAACTTGTGGGACATAACCAATATTTATCAGCTTCTGGGACTTACCAATATTTATTTATTCTCAATATACCTGTCCTGCATTTTTAAAAAGGAATGTGGGAATGTTGATAAGAAAGCAGGCATATTTAAATCCACATATTTTTTTTTATTCAAACTGATCATGTACTAAAGCTAACTGTAACTTAAACAATCAAATGAAAATTCCAGAGAGTGCCATGTATAAAAAACAAATGGCTGTACTACAACCTGCATTTCTAAGCCTTAGTACAGAAAGAAGACAGAATCATCAGGCCCACAGTTGCTTTGACCTGATTATTTAGTGTTTCATGTTAATGTTTATATGCTGTGCAATAAACACTTTTTCTGAAGAATACTGCAAATGTACTTTCCCAAAACAATGCTACTCCATCCAGTGCCCATATGGTTTTTGTCTCTGCCTACACTATTAAAATGTCCGATACTTTTATAACTGAGGGTGTTGGTAGCAGGGATATATCAAATCAAGAAATGTAAGTGTGATTTCTTCCTTTTCACAACTGTGCTAATCCATCATCATGATAAGCACTCTGGTTAAAAAATAGCAGGAGTGTAAAGTCAAAGCACATAAAAATCAGCTAGCATTTGATGGCTTCTTAGCAGGAATTACTAACAATCAGAGATCTTGATTAAGCGGTAAGCACAGGTTAATGGTGTACCCTGCTGTGATGACATGGGCTCCCAGCCATTTATTAAAACATCCTTTTTTATGCTTTGAAGCATCTTGTCTTTCCTTTTTTTTTTTTTTTTCTTGCAGGTTCACAGGCAAATGAAGCCTGTTGTTTCTCTCTTTGACATTGAAGAATTTAATGGCAGGGACTAATGAAACTAAATATTAATGCAAAAGAGGTAAACAAGTACTGTTATGTATGCATCTGAGTATCATTAGCCATTCTCAGCCAACAGTCAATGGCATACTCTTTTCATTTCTATATATTTGTCTGACTGTCTGTCACTTTTCTAATTTTGTCTGTCTCTTTTTCCCTTTGCTGATTTATATAATATGAAAAAGCAGTGCTTTGATTTCAGGTCTAACCTTTTGCTAAACCTAGGCTTCATTAAATGTTATAACTGAGGTGATGTTTCATCTCTGAAATAATGTACAGTACTAGTAAGGTAATAAATGGGTTCCCTATGGCCCTCATGGTGTCATGCAGAGAATATTAAGTGAAGAACTTTTGATTTCCAATAAAAAGTCTATTTACTTAAATGGACTTACTGTATTAGAGTGCTATGAAGTTAGTTACTAGGGAGAGGGACATTCTGCATATAACTTAATAATTATTCTGAAATTCTAATGTAACTCTTTCTGAAAGACAGAGCTTTGTAAAAATCCTTCAATGTAACAGTTATTAAAAATTGTTCCCTATCTGCTTTCCTTAGTTCAGATTTTTCTCTGAGTTCAAGTGAAGTAGCAATACAGGCATGGGCTACAACTGTAAACTAGGACATTTGTTTAATTTGGCCATCTTACACTTATTTGTTGTTAAATGGAAATACAAATACTCCTAGAGTAACTACAATGAAAAGTAAGGATGTCAGCTCTTGCCAGGGTGCTATTGCAGATGATCCTAAGTGCCAGTCTTTGAGGAAGATTAATATATAGTTTTCGCGAGTCCAGTTTTGTGAAAGTGCATTACTCTGAAAATGCACTTTCACAAAACTACAATTCACCAAAAAAATAAAAAAAAAAAACAAATACACTGAACTGACTTATGCAGGGGGCAAGCTCCCCCCCCCCGGCACCCCCCACACCCACGCTACTAAAATATACCAACTGCAGGATCACACTACAGTGGGGAAAAGGGAATATTTCCTTATCCCCACTGTACCGCGATCTACAACAGCAACCTCGGTGAACTGTAGTTTCGTGAAAGTGCATTTGCAGACAAATGCACTTTCGTAATACTGGACACTCGAATCTACACACACACACACACACACACACACACACACACACACACACACACACACACACACACACACACAAATTTATTTTTCAGGAAAATAGTGGTGTATCCAAGGACAAAGGAGTAAGAAGTATTTTCTTTCAGTAAAAGGACTTTAAAATCAAGTATACAGGTTTATTGTTTTTATCTAATTTAGGTAACAACAGAACATGATGAGAACATGAGGCAATAAAAAAAAATAATCTTGCTGCTTGGTCCTTGGACACTGCACTATGCTTCCTTCTGTAAGTAATTACTGGTTTGTTATGTTGGCCTTATAATCTTGCTGCTTGGTCCTTGGACACTGCACTATGCTTCCTTCTGTAAGTAATTACTGGTTTGTTATGTTGGCCTTAAAAGCCAAGTACGCTGGTTTAGTGTTTTTGTCTAATCTAGACATCATCAAAATTTAATAAGAACATGAGGTTATGAAAGAAAAAAAATTCTTTCTGCTTTGTCCTTGGGTACTGCACTGCACTTACTGTCAAAAGTGGTTACTGGGTTTTTATGCTGGCCTTGCTTCATCATTTGTTTTGTGGATATCTATCTATCTATAGAGAAAGAAACAGAGCAACAGAGAGAGACAGAGAGAGAGATTTTTGCATACATTTGGTCAAATGCACATATTATCAACAGCTGTTTCTGCTTTCACAAATTATGAGTTGGTGGTCAGAAGAATGAGTTAGCAAAAGAAGAGTTGTTGAATGTTGCTTGTGTTGAGGAAATATACATGCAGTAGCAGTAAGTGGGGGAAGGGCTTACCATCTACATGCTCATTGTGCAAAGCATTCTACTTTTAAAGGATGCAAGAGACACTGTTCCACTGTTCCTCTTTGAGCAACAGTGGTTTCACTAGGCATTATATGATTGGCTCATATACCACAAATGCAATCAATTGACATACAGGTAAATGAGCCAATCAATCAATCAATGAACAATTTCTAATGCAAATTGAGCCAGTAAGGAAAGGCACAAGTTGGCAAATCAGTGAATGGCTTCCACGGAGAAAGAAAGCAGCCAGTTGTGACATCACTACAGCATTCTCACCACAAAAGTACATTTTAAAAAGTTTCATAGGGTGTTGAGTTCTTTTTGCTTTCTTATGGCTAAAAAGCCTCATTTACTTGTTTCACCAACCATCTGCAATTATACCAGTGTGATGGGAGTTAAGCCTCAAAGATAGGGAGAGATTACCCACCAGTACTATTTAAACAAATCGGAAGGTAATTCATTGGCCATACTAGTAGTAGAAGCAGTAACAGTAGCAGTGCTAGTAGTAGCAGTAGCAGAGCAGTAGTAGTAGTTGTAGCAATAGTAGTTGCAGTAGCAGTAGTGATAGCATTAGCAGTAGCAACAGTAGTAGCAAAGGCAGTAGTAGCAGCAGTAATAGAAGTAGTAGCAGCAGTGGTAATAGAAGTAGTGTTACCAGTAGTAGTAGTAGTAGTAGCAGTAACAATAACAGTAGCAGCAGTAATAGAAGTAGTAGCAGCAGTGGTAATAGAAGTAGTTTTACCAGTAGTAGTAGTAGTAGTAGTAGCTGTAACAATAACAGTAGCAGCAGTAACAGAAGTAGTAGCAGCAGTGGTAATAGAACTAGTTTTACCAGTAGTAGTAGTAGCAGTAACACTAACAGTAGTAGTAGTAGCAGTAACAATAACAGTAGCAGCAGTAATAGAAGTAGTAGCAGCAGTGGTAATAGACGTAGTTTTACCAGTAGTAGTAGTAGTAGTAGTAGCTGTAACAATAACAGTAGCAGCAGTAACAGAAGTAGTAGCAGCAGTGGTAATAGAACTAGTTTTACCAGTAGTAGTAGTAGTAACAATAACAGTATTAGCAGTAATAGAAGTAGTAGCAGCAGTGGTAATAGAAGTAGTTTAACCAGTAGTAGTAGTAGTAACAATAACAGTATTAGCAGTAATAGAAGTAGTAGCAGCAGTGGTAATAGAAGTAGTTTAACCAGCAGTAGTAGTAGCAGTAACAATAACAGTATTAGCAGTAATAGAAGTAGTAGCATCAGTGGTAATAGAAATAGTTTTACCAGTAGTAGTAGTAGCAGTAACAATAACAGTAGCAGCAGTGATAGAAGTAGTAGCAGCAGTGGTAATAGAAGTAGTTTTACCAGTAGTAGTAGTAGCAGTAACAATAACAGTAGCAGTAGTAATAGAAGTAGTAGCAGCACTGGTAATAGAAGTAGTTTTACCAGTAGTAGTAGTAGCAGTAACACTAACAGTAGCAGCAGTAATAGAAGTAGTAGCAGCATTGGTAATAGAAGTAGTTTTACCAGTAGTAGTAGTAGTAACAATAACAGTATTAGCAGTAATAGAAGTAGTAGCAGCAGTGGTAATAGAAGTAGTTTAACCAGTAGTAGTAGTAGCAGTAACAATAACAGTATTAGCAGTAATAGAAGTAGTAGCAGCAGTGGTAATAGAAGTAGTTTTACCAGTAGTAGTAGTAGCAGTAACAATAACAGTAGCAGCAGTGATAGAAGTAGTAGCAGCAGTGGTAATAGAAGTAGTTTTACCAGTAGTAGTAGTAGCAGTAACAATAACAGTAGCAGTAGTAATAGAAGTAGTAGCAGCAGTGGTAATAGAAGTAGTTTTACCAGTAGTAGTAGTAGCAGTAACAATAACAGTAGCAGTAGTAATAGAAGTAGTAGCAGCACTGGTAATAGAAGTAGTTTTACCAGTAGTAGTAGTAGTAGTAGTAGCAGTAACAATAACAGTAGCAGCAGTAGCAGTAGTAGTATTAATAGATCAGTAAAAATTCTGGGGCTTGTTCTGTTTGAGATCAAGAGCATGGTGCTACTACTGTGGCTAGGCTTTCAACAGCAGTATTTCTGGACTGGGATTTAGCTTAAAGGGCAATATATTCTGGGAATTTTGCTGTGCACATCTCTGTTGACTTTATTTTCTCAGTTTTGTTCCTTTAGGTGGTACTAACTGGAGATAGCTGCTTCATTTTGAGGAGAGCACCTGTTGTCAGTTTATTTTTGTTTTTACAGTTGCCATGCGTCCTTCTTTGCACAGGACAATCCCTTTTGGGGCAGTTGATGTCTGACACTCAAATATTCAATAGAAAGACTCACTTTTCTCTAATATTCATAAAGCCTGTATTACTGAATCTGCATATTTTATTAAGTGTTTAAAGAGTACATTACTTTCTTTCATTCATTCCTTCTAATATTGTATGGTATTCGGTGATCCTCCTGATATAACATGGTCATATGGAAATTTAGACTATATTTAGTTTTACATTTAGTGATTTCCTATTTTTTGGTTAAGTATCTGTTTAATTACGTATACATTATTATTTGCTTTGTGGAAAAACTACTTAATACACATTTCGTATTAAGATTTTTTTCCCTAAATATCTATGCTGAGTAATACTGAACTATTTAATTCATCAAAATAACTGTTTATTAATTTAATGACCATGCTGTGAGCTTCCTAGATGATGTTGCTAGTAGATGTTTCACATTTTGCCCATTTGTTACACATTATGAGAAGTGGTATTCACATTCTGGACAAATAAGGTGGCGAGCTATGTAGCCCACGGAATAAAATTGTTTCTTTGCAGGGTGTACTAACAGCACTGACTGACTGACTTGCAGATTCTGTGGCGGTCCAAGATTTTGCCTCTCAATTTTGTTCGCTCATAATCTGCTTTCCTGTTGAATCACAGAAAATTAGTTAGACATGTCAGATATTATTTCTTGATTATTGCTCATAGAATGCATGTTGATGAAAAATTTATCTCATATTTTTGTTTATCTCATGAATGGTTAATTTGCTGTTAAATTACTGAGGATCATAGTAATGTTAGATATTAGTAGTAAAGTATTATTGTAAGCCATTATGAGCAAAATGCACATTGATGTAGTTGCCTCATATTGTGCCCTGTCACTCCTTTTGAGGATTGTAATCAGTATTGCCAGACATTGAACAGTTTCAAACTTATTGCTCATAAAATACCTGTTGATTGTGCCTAATTTGGGCCTTTGTTTCTCATACTTTGGCTGTGTTTCTGATTCTTAAGTAAAAAAAGTTGAGAGATATGGGAAAATATATTAGCTTGCTGTACTGTAAAAACTGTGGCATATCTGTAACAGGAAGCAGAGTGTAAAACGTGTATTTTTGATTTTCAGTGAAATGCTTTTGGACTCTGAAATATGTATCTCCCAGCTTGTTACCAGTCCCCTTTGGCACAGGCCAGCATGTTATTTGTAATATTAAAAGCAGGGACTGGCACTTTTTACCGAAATAGGTAAGTGTGTGTGTGTGTGTGTGTGTGTGTGTGTGTGTGTGTGTGTGTGTGTGTGTGTGTGTGTGTGTGTGTGTGTGTGTGCTTGTACATCTAGGACATAACAAACTTGAAGTAGTAAGAGGGGGCTGGAGTATACATGGTGTAATAACATGTTGACTAGTGTGTATAGTGTGCATGCGTTTCACCTGTTTGTTGCTGTGTCATGTAAACAGAATACTTTAATTAGGTGTCATGTGTTTTCCTTAGTGACTTTGACACTATTGTTATCAATGTAAAGTGCCACTAGCTGCCATAGTTGGTGAGTGGCAAGTATAAAAGTGTTCTTTGTTTTCGTTAGCTTATTTGATGCAGACCACTTGGGTGGTTAAGCTGTACGGGAGCTCTGTTAAATATTTCATATTTGGTTATTTATGGTACTGCTTTTGCAGGTCATATAATAAATGTTTGATTTTGGACTTGAATTAGAAGCTGTGTATTTTTTAAAGAAAATGTGGACAAATTTACAGTGTATATACCTGTCTGATAAATAGTTTCCTTGCAGCTGAATGCTTTTGGCTAAAAGACCAGTTTAGCTGTGGGAATGATACATTTTGACAGTTCATCACCCATCGTTATAGTTTGTGTTCCACAACAGCATCTTAAGAGGTTGAGACCTATGAGTGGGAATGAGAGAGGATATGTGTGTGTGAGTGTTCTTAGGTAAGGGTTAAAGTAAGGACTGATTTTGTGCTCTTTCTGTATGGTATTGTATGTGAACTGTGTCCTTGCTCTTGTTTACTGGTACTATTAGGCTGTAACATAATGTTTAGGGCTGGACGTATGCTGAGGGGTAGGGTTAGAGTTAAGTTTAGTACATATCCAACAATATTCCACTAGCTTTAAACACTCACTCATTTTATCCTATCCTACCCTAAAAAGTGTCCCCTTAATAGTCAGCAACAGTTGTCCATTAGCCAACACCTGCCCTCTACCTAAAATAATAGAAAAAAATGCAGCCAATTTTTAGACTACAAAAAAATATATAACATTCTGTAAGATGGACAACATTGTTTTACACCAAATTACAGAACTATGACTGAACTATACAGTTTAAGTAATCATCAAAAACTGTGAATCCTTATGGCTCAAGGTTGGTTAAAATATACTAATATGATGTCCAAAAAAGAAATAAAACCAACCAATAAGGCAGTAAAATCACAACTACTTTAATAAATGATGATAGGCACTTTCTTGGGGTTTACACTTCTTCAAACCATACAAAAGTGAACAAAACTAAGTTTAAATAATACACAATTAAACATAACTAAAAGTAATTAAAACATCAATTAAAACATCTCATACCCACCTCTTTTTGAGGACAGGTTTTAAATGAGCTGGTCCCTTATGTGCCTGCAGGGCTAAATTCCACTTTAATTCAGCCTTTTCTTTTCTGTTAATCACATCCCCAGCTCTGATATCAGATTCATCCAATGGTAAAACTCTAAACAAAATCTATAGTGTCCTTTACTAAGATAGTGATAGGCTAATGCATTCATTTTTAACTTTTTGCAAATATCCTCAGCATGTTCCAAAATCTGTTTCTAATGTTGTCTTGTGGTTTTTCCCACATAAAAACAAGAGGAATTACAACAGGTAGCTAAATAAACTACAGAAGTGCTCCTACAGTCAGCATAGAAATGAGGTAGGAATTCATGTCCTGTTACAGGATGTAAAAACTGCTTGGTCTCACTTATAAACTCACAAACTTTACACTTATGGCATGAGTATAAACCCATCTTTGCATAAGAACATTTATTCATAGATAATTGGCCAGAAGGCCCATAGTACTAAAGTTTTTTCAGAAAGAGATTATTTCTAAAACTAAAATTAGGCCTGTCACCAACTTCTTCTCTAAGTTTGTCATCTGCGAGAAGAATAGGCCAATTTTTTCTTTATAATAACACAAAATTGATGAATATTGCTAGAATAAGTAAATTAAGTCCATGGGGCATGTTGCATTAAATCCCCATTGCTTCATATATCTACTTTCCTATTTGCTGCAAAATAAGGTGCTGTTCTGTCTTTTCTCATACTCCTAACATCCTTAAATGAATTATGGACAGCTGTCCTTGAATAGCTCGTTTGAATAAAATCATCATATAAAGATGCCATAATAGCTTCAAATCTAGAATCATCAGAAGAGAGTCTAGAAATTTTCAAACTGTCCTTTCAATATGTTAGAGTATGTGTGATGTGATGCATGCTAGTATGATGCATTTTTCCAGCAAGGCTTCCTAAAGAGTTGGATATCCAGGCCTCCAACAGCATCCTTGCTAGCAGTAACATCTAGAAAATCTATGGTATCAGCTGAAAAATTCAAAGTAAACCTTAAAACGTTTTTGTTGGTTTCTAGATATGCTACAAACTGAGTCATGGAAAGTGGAGTATCCTTCACCAACGAAAGATATCATCAACAAATGTAGCATAAAGTTTTATATTGTGAATGCAAACATTATTATTCAAAACATGTTTTTCTCCCCCCTGTGCCAACTCCAGATTGGCATAGCTCTTGGCATGGGGGTACGCATAGCCACTACTAACTTTTGCAGGAAATGTTCACCCTCAAATATAAAACAACAGATCAAGGCAGGATGCACATCACTGTTATAGTGTTATGTTTATAACCACTGTTGCATACTAAAAATGATCTAACCAAATCTATACCTTCTGCATTAGGTATTATTGTAAACAAAGTTTTAACATCAAGCATAACTAAAAGAAAGTTAGATACATCAACATTATTCACAGCATCAAACAAAGAACACAAAAACTGCTTGGTAACTTTCAAAACTGTTGAAGCTTTAGCTAACTGAGGATTTATTCCTTACGTATACAGAGAGGGGTTCAATAAGCCATCCCAGTCCAGAAACTATTGGTCACATGGGAGGGTTGGTGGCATTTTTGTGAATCTTAGCAGAGCCATGGATAATTGGAGTCAAAGGATATTCAACATACAAAAATAATGTCAACTATGGTCAATACGTTTAAGTAATCAGATCTACAATAATATGGAAAATGGACTCCTGACTTCAGTGATCTTAGACCTCAAACATGCCATATAGATGACTGAGCTCCCCTCACTTTATAAACTAGATCATGTAGGATTCTCCAGTAATAGAGAACAATGATTTAGTAATTTTTGTAGAACAGAACATCTGTTGTTTTTTCAAATAATTCCTTCATTGAATTTGGATCCATTAACAAGCTGCGTCACAAGTTTCAGTTTTATATTCCTTTTGGACTACCTGTTGAAATGTCAGCACTGGTAATGCTGAGTGCCGACCTACCAAAGAAATTTATTTTTTGCAGGTGAGCAAGTCCCTCTGTACCCTCCAATATGAAGGGCAACCTCCCACAACCCACACATTTATATACACTAATTCTGAGATTGCCATAATTCTGAGAATAGGGAGCATTCTGAGAAATGGCCTTCATGGACTTATGCATATAATTACATTTTTTCTGCCATTTAGTCTCAGCATTATGAGACTCACTAGAGCAGGTCCCAACATTTCAAATTGTTAGCTCCCTTTTGTTCTCACTGTTAATTAATACTCTCTGTTATAACCAACATATTTCTAAATTAAATCTTTAAACTGATGATATAGCCTTAACTGTAGCACACAAGTTCATTAACACTATGATCTCATAACTCTTTAATGACTTTGCACAAGTATGGGAAAGGCTTACAGACAATAAACTGGCTGTCAGCACTAAAATGTCCTCTCATGTTCTAGGGTACTGATCAGATCCTGCACAAGTTAAAACAATCTACCATAACTGACCCTTTAGGTACTAAATTCCAGTGTACCACTCAAAAAAGGTATTGGGGAATTATGCTGAACCCAAATTCCTTTCACACACTAGCACTGATTTACAAAATGAAAAAGTTATTAAACAACTTAATGTATATGCAGCACATAAAATCTCCCACCTTCTAATAATTGAAGCACCGTTGTCTTTGATAAAAATCTTATCATCCATAAGCTGGAATAAACACTGTCTCTTATATTCCTTTTCTCCCAGCAAAACACAAACAGATTACAAACATCAGAAAACAAAACATTGAGATTTTTTCATTCTGAATACAGGAGAGAAACATCAATGTGATGCTAGTGAAATTAATGAACATCTTCCTGAAGAAGCTAAAGAGAAATTTCTATGTATTTACTCAACATCAGTTGTCCCTCATCAAAATAACTGACTCTTAAAAGGAATAGTCTGAAGTAAGGAGTTGATCAGGACTTCAGTACAGAGACGCCCGTAAACCTTATGGTCATCAGAAAAATAATTCTAGAATGTCACCCTAGTAGTATGGATTGCTCTTCCTCCTGAACTTCAAAAAACCACTGACCTCATTCTGTTCTGCAGTAGCTAAGTGCAAGTACTTTGATGATGCTGGTTAACACGTGTCTTACAACTTGTTGCATTAATACTGATAACTTGTATTAGGTATTGTATTTTGTATCAGCATTATGTTGCTTAATATTTCAGCTTGCAGAGTAACTGCAGTCTGACAGCCCTTTGACTTAGTATTGATAATGGTAAGTATTAAATTGTGTAGTAACAATAGCGTGTTTCATTATATCTGGTTTGACATGTTATTGGTTCTGTATATAGTTTATTTTATTATTTTAATGTCTGACTCAATGTATTTTTGTGTTTTTATTGTTGCTATAATTTGGCTCCAGTCTTGGCTGTAAAATGCCCTTGGACAAGCCCGACTACTCCATTAACATAAAATGAATGAATAAATGAATGTTCATCGGTTTGAGTTCTTGCATCTCCATTTGCATTTTGCAGGATAGAGTAAATCACCGAATTTAGCAAAGTTCTTAAGTCTCCCCTGAAAAAAAGAGGCCCTTGTACCAAGTGGTCATAGCTGGTTACCACTTACCTTATATTTATACTTAACCAAACCACACCTGTTACTCCGTTTAACCAATCCATACCTATCTTCCTAACATCCTCACAAAATCCACCTATTCACTCTACCCCTCACCTCTCCTCACTACACTCCATCACTGCCACCTACACACCATGCAGTTCTGCTACACCTTAATTACCAATTCTCTGCTACTCCTCTTTCTTTACCTCACCTACATCTCCATCTCCCTCCACTCATACCAAATCAGTCACTTCCACTCACCAACACTACCACTATCCACTCTACACTCACAATCCCACACTTATAGTAACATTAACCCACAACTCTATAGTCACACAACCACCCTCCTGTCAACTCTCAAACACTTACACACCAAACACCTTATTTCCTCAGCTTCCAAGTTCCATAAACTAACTAACAAATTCTAAAAAACACACGACAACACACCAGAAAAAAATTGCAAATGCTTTACTGATGTCTCCGGTACCTCGGCTTACACCTTCAAGGAATACATTTTTACACCAAGCAGCATCCATTTATATAACACAAATCCCCAATGTGATAATTACACAATGACGAAATTATTCCATTCTTAAAGAGCCCACACATATCCTCTTCTTAAAGAGCCCCAACATATATTTACAGGCAATTGACATTTTTACATTTTTAAATGCATGTAATTTTTAGGCATGTTTTTTCATATGTACTTATACTGGTACCATAAGGTACATTCATGTTTAATGTGTTTCAATACATGTAAAAACTTTGGGAATTAACAGTTAAAGTTGTAATAATGTGGAACAATATAAACATCATTAATAACAATATTTAAGAGGTATGCAATGAATAATACATGCATTTAAAAATTAAAAAATGTCAATTGTCTGTGAATATATGTAGGGGCTCTTTAAGAAGAGGATATGTGTGAGCTCTTTAAGAATGTGATCATTTCTTTATTGTGTAATTGTCAAATGGGGATTTATATTATATAAATGGATGCTGCTTGGTGTAAAAATGTATTCCTTGAAGGCATAAGCTGAGGTACCGGAGACATCAGTAAAGCTTTTGCAATTTTTTCTGGTGTGCTGTCGTGTGTTTGTTTTTATTTTTGGGATCATTGTGTGTTTTGGCTAACTAACAAATTCTGTCTGCTTCTATTACACTCTATTATACATATTAAATTCCAAGCCAGCATCCATTCCAACCTTGGGCCCATAATAACATCTCTCAGTGCCTACAATCTTCTCCATGTCCCACTTCAACTAACCCTACTCAGTCTATCATATACTCACATTCCTACCCCCCTCTACCAAAAACCTCTTACACTGACCTGCTCCTAACAAATTTCAATCTCTGTAGCATCATAAGAAAAACAGTGAATTCCATGCTGCCCTAGCCACCTACTCACCAGATATAGCTGTTATAACAGAAACCTGGTTAAAGCCCCACATTAATGACAGTGACATTGTCACAACTGGCTATAACATCATTAGACTGGACAGATTAAACAAAGGAGGTGGTGGTGCTGCTGTTATGTTTAAAGACAGCCTCAGAGTTGTACAACTAAATTGTACCCCTCCTGACCTACCCAACTCTGAAATACTAACTACTCGCTTAGAAGTCAACCCTAAGAAAGCAATAATTAGCATAGCCACCAATCTCCCTCCTGGCAATAACCTTCCCATCATAGAAAATCTACTTTCCTGGGCATCTACCAAATTCAACCAAGAAACTATTGTGCTTGGTGACTTTAACCTGGATGGGCACACCTGCTCATCTAATAACCCATCTGACTTTCTAAATCTCTTCAACTTCACCCAAACCATAACCTGTCTGATTCGTACAGACCAACACTCCAAGAAGCAGTCAACATTAGTCTGGATCTTAACTAACAAACCTAACCTAAGTTACTTAGCCGGTTGCTTACCAGACTCCCTCAGCGACCTTTCTCCAACCTTTCTAGACAGGAAATGTGTGCATACCCTAGTCAATATCTCTTATAAATGCATCTTTAGAAAGAAGAACTTCTCCCCCACTACTTTTAAGCTGCTACTCCATCAGTGTGACTGGACACCACTTAAACACCTACATTTAGACTTAGTTGTTCAGTACTTCATCAACACTTTCTTTAAAATACTTAATAACTTTGCTCCCACTAGGAAAGTGCACATCAAAGCTAAGCCCCTTCCTTGGCTAACCTCTGACACCAAACCACTACTGAAGTGCAGAGATAGAGTCTGGTCAGCTTACTGTACATCCAAAGACAAAGTTGACCTCTTAACTTATCAGCAACTAAGACAACCTAGCAAAGAAACAAATCAAAAAAGACAAACAAACGTTCTTCCAATCCTGTCAACATAAACACCAAAACAATCCCCAAATATTCTGGCAATCCATCAGCTATCTACTCAGCCCTGGTCATACCCCACCCCCACCCCCAGTCACCTCAAACAGCTCAGACTCCATTGCAACACAATTCAACTCCCACTTCATATTCAACATTACCTGTCTGCCGGACAAACAACCAACCCAGGCACTTACAGTCCCCACCCTGGCCCCAGAAAATCCCAGTCCCTTCTCTTTCAAACCATACAAACTAATTACATAAAAACTCTCTTAACCAAACTTAAACCCTGCTGTATGGCTGCAGACAAACTTCCAAATGAATTCATAAAACGTGACATTCCGATTGCCTACCCCATATCGATATTGATTAATTATTCTATAACAGAACGATATGTCTCACTTCTGTGGGAAATATCTCACATCATACCCCTCCACAAAGGCCTACCCTCCAAAGAACTACCTAACTTTCGGCCCATAGGCATCCTTTCCCACATTGCAAAATTCTTAGAAAAATAAATCCACAAGCAACTCATTAACTATTTCCTTAGTAATAATCTACTTTCCAGTTCTTGACATGGCTTTAGACCTAAACATAGCACCAGCACTGCTCTACTAACTTTCACTAACACCATTCATCATCTCATAAACGAAGGCCAGCTTGTTTCATACATCTTCCTTGATAGATCCAAAGCCTTTGACACCATATCTTACCAGCTACCACTCAATAAACTGTCTTCCTATGGCCTCAGTTCATCATCCCTAACTTGGTTCCATAACATTCCAATCGTCAATAAGCTGCAAAACGGGAAAACTCACTTTCCTTCTACTCCCCATCTCTGTGCGGGTACCCCATGGTTCAATACCTGGCCCTGTTCTCTTTATCATATTCACAAACAACCTTAGTTCTGCTACCCAGCTAGCCTCCCTACTACAGTACGCTGATTATGCTACACTTATCTGCTCAGCCACTTCATCCCAGGAAATTCAATTAAAAATGTAAACTTCTTTTCAGGATATTGAAAAATACCTCTCTGATCACCAACTCATACCCCCAACAAAACTAAGATAATAGTTTTCAGAAAAAAATACCCATACCTTCCCACTCCCCACTCACAATCATCTCCTGAAATGGAACCGAGATAGGACCTACTAATCAGACTAAACTTTTAGGTGTTACTATTGATGATAACCTAAAATTTGATAAACATATCACTCTGACAATCAAAAAAACTTCACATCAAACTGGGCACCCTATACAGGGCCAAACCATACCTAAATCTAGGTGCCGAGCTAGCTACTGCTCAGTCACACCTGCTATCCACCCTCCTGTATGGTTCTCTCATATTCACAAGGCAGACTCAACAACCTAGAATCATGTTGCAGTGTGTGTGTACAGACTCAACAACCTAGAATTGTGTGTGGGTACAGACTCAACAACCTAGAATTTTGTGTGTGGACAGACTCAACAACCTAGAATTGTGTGTGTGAACAGACTCAACAACCTAGAATTGTGTGTGTGGACAGGCTCAACAACCTAGAATTGTGTGTGTGGACAGACTCAACAACCTAGAATTGTGTGTGTGGACAGACTCAACAACCTAGAATTGTGTGTGTGGACAGACTCAACAACCTAGAATTGTGTGTGTGGACAGACTCAACAACCTAGAATTGTGTGTGTGGATAGACTCAACAACCTAGAATTGTGTGTGTGTGTGTGTGTGTGTGTGTGTGTGTGTGTGTGTGTGTGTGTGTGTGTGTGTGTGTGTGTGTGTGTGTGTGTAAAATGTCCTAGATAGATATACCTAGTGGTTAGGATTACTCAGACTCAAACCCTGTACCTTAGGTACAAGGCACAAGAGGCTCTACCCATACCACCACTTCTGATTGAAGGAGCTCTAGCTCTCAACAGTACAACTTTTACATAATGTCTGGAATATGTTCGGCTCATACTTTTGGTCTGTTCCTCTTAAAATATGGATGGTGTAGTGGTAGTGTTGTTGCCTCACAGCAAGAGGTTATCTGGTTCAATTCTTGCCTGAAGTGCCTTCTGTGTGGAGTCTGCATGTCTTCCCTGCCTTTATGTGGTATCATTGTAGAAGTAAAGCAGTATGCACATTAGTGTGTATGGTAAATGGGGCAAAATAGCCAGGTAATGGGACATTGGAATGACTGCAGGGGGACTCTGTGGCCATATTTTGGTTGTCGGTTCTTCAGTTTGCATTAGAAAGTTAGTATCCCATAATTCCACGGGAGTGGGTGGGGTTACATAATTATGTATGTAACTTTTATGTTAATCAGTCTATAGATTTGTACCTATTTTTCATGGGCCTTTGTCCAGAATTTCCATGCTTCCAGGCTGAGAGGTATGCTGCTCAGCTCCCTCACAGGTAAACTGGCTAGAGCTCCCCAACCTTTTAACACTCAATCAACTTACCTTAGCCCACAAAATCTAGCAACTGCCCTGCTATTTTCAACTTAGTCCCACCTAGTACTAATCTCAGATCCCTCAGATCTTCTAATAAATGTATGCTAAAGGTTACCCACTCCCAAAATGTTCATAGTGATTCCCTCTAGTCTCACTGAATAGCCAAACTTTGGAACACTCTTCCAGAATCCTTAGCAAAAAAAATCTCAACCACAGTGAGTTCAACCTACTCCTGAAGGAACACCTTGCTAGTCATTGGCTGTGCTCTTGCCATACTCCAGGCTAATTCTTTCGTACTTCCATTACTGTTACTCACCTTTTACTATGCCCAACCATACAAGATTTCCTGATACTTCTAGCTACCCCCTGTCTCCTCTTCATCTCCGACAGAATTTCTCATTTTTCTTAACTATGCAGAATTTTCTCAGCTCTGTAACACTCAGTTTCCTGCAGACTTACATTTACCTTCCACTATTCATACATGTATTCATAAGTACTATGCTCAAAACTGTAATTGTTTTTACAATCTGTCTTAGAGCTAAATTTTATAAATTATTTTTTATAGTTTGTATTTTCTCTGTATATTTGTAACATCTGTTTTTTTTAATTTTTTCAGTATACAAATTACTATGGTTTGTGTTTGTCTTGTACTGTTTTGTTGCTTTTCTCCCCAGGTCACCGGTGAAAACATGCTCCTGGCCCAGTCAGACACTACCCAGTTAACAAATGTAATAAATAAATAAATAATCCAAATGGGTAAATTAATAAATTAATAAAGAATCAGTCTAAGGACAAGTATATATACAAAGACAACAGATGTATCATGACTGGCAGAATATATACTTTCTAAATAAAGTATTATGCAGCTATTATATATAATATATATTACATCACATATAATTAGCCTACAAAAGTCTACTCATTCCAGCCTAAGGCAGCTATATTATCCCCTTTTCATCTGAGCTCTCACGCAATTGTACTCTGCTTTAAAGGCTCCCGCTGCTTGTTTTTTGTCTCTTTCTGCCACCAATTTCAACCCATTTCAGTAACTAATTCAATCAATCAATCCTTATTTTTGTGAAAAGGTTCATGCTTAACCACCTGCATTAGCATTGAGGGATAAAGTCTCAAATGACCTAAGCGCACTTTGTTCAATAAGCAGGTGTGAGAATGATGGGTGTGTCTGTCCATTTTACACCAACAATCTCTGTTTATAGGAAGCTTACCTTCCTGTCTTCATTTACCCTCTTGTCCCTTTCAACTCATCTGATCACCTATGCATTTTTCTTCCACTCCTTGCCATAATCTATCAGGGTTTATATTGACACTTTGAAGTCAGCATTTGTGATACTATGAATCGCAGAACTGTGAATGCCAACACTGGAAATATATTTAAGTTAAATATTGTGTTATCTCCGTGCTGTCCTCCTACACTGAGAAACAATGATCTCAAAATTATTATACAAAGTTATATCCAGGGATGGGTAATGATGTAGTGATCCCAGGCGGGGGGTGGGGCGTATAATGTTTAAGGTGTTTTCCTCACAGACACAAAGTACAGGGTTTAATTCTCTCCACTGATAGGGAAATTGGCTAGGCTGAAAAATGACCCACAGGGGCAGCTGGCATAGTACTTATATGAACCTATGAGCACGCTGTTATAGGGCATGGATGGGACAATGGAAGAGGTGTGCATTGTTCCCTGTAATTCAGTGGTGGCTGAGACCCTGAGTGCACAACTGCTGATAATCATTAAAACAGCCCTGCTTGACATCATGGTTGTTTAAATCATTTAAAACATTGACTGCATGTTATCCCTTGTGGCATGAAGTCTTTTGCTACAGTTTCTGTAGAAGAAATAGGAAAAAATGACTTAATAGCTATTTACCTGGGATGATAGTCTTTTATTTATTTATGTATGTATGTTTGCTACTGTTGTCAATTGTGTAGGCCTTTTTTGTTGCTCTTTTGCTTGAGGATGGTTCCAAATAGCCAGATTGGACACCAGCCTAGTTACCAGTTGCCACAGCTACACCTGTGTTAGCATGTATAAATAGAAGGAGAATGGGGGCATATTTCCCATGCAGCATATGCATGGTTGCAGGCAGGATGAAACCTTCCCTGCAAAGTACTTTAAAGATTTTAGATTTATCATTTGCTGAATTTCACTCATTCTGGCTTATATTAATCACTGAGTCAGTATGTCACACCCCTTCCTATTTTTGATTCACATCTGCTTCAGTCAAAACATACCAAGTATTTCCAAATAAACCCTCTTCCTCTCTAAACATCTTGAATTAGGAAACATCATACAGACTCAACCACTCCTCTCCTGCCCTGTCCTTTGTCATTGCATACATGCCTTTAAAAGTATTCTTAGAATCTCCTTACCATTTCTATAAGCATGAACTTGTCATCCGTTATGCAGTTTCTTTGTTATCCTACCCTTTTGCCTCTTGTTTATCTAGTTCCTTACTCACATTTCTCGTTTCTCCCTGGCGTCTCTTACTTTCCGGTTGTTAGTAGTCTTCTCCTCTTCCCTGCTACTGTTTAGATAACCTCCTCTTGCCTGTCTCTTCTTTTTATTCCTTTCCTTTGTCATTTTCTTCTACCTTATTTTAGCTTTGTCACTGTTGACTTTCAGCAAAAAGAAGGTGAGTTAAACATTATAAAAATGACAATAATTAGTGCTGTAGACTTCTTTTACTTCAGAAAATATATATCAAGTCACATTCACTTATTCTGCCAATGTCTCAAGTTAATTGTACTAATTTATTTATTTATTGACTGACATTTGTTAACCAGAGTGGTCCAGCTGGGCTTGTGGCCCATTTTCAGTGGAGACCCGAGGAGAAAAGCTCCAAAAAAAAAAAAAAAAACACAAACAGTTTACAGAGAATCAAACATTTGAGTCAAAATATGGTCAAAATCATTTATACAAGAACGTTAGAGAGACAAAGCAAAAATGCAAACACATGATACATACATAGCAATATTTTTTCAGACTAAAGCATTTATTTACATATTTACAAAAAGAGTTAAATCCAATAGTATTGATTATATAGTTTAATAAGTATCCACAATAGTGGAGTACTTTATGTGGAGGGACTGAAAATGTATATAGTAGGGTTGTGGGGAGCTTAAGCAGGGGCTTGGCAAGGACATCTTTTGGAGTTGAGTAGATGAAATTTGAGTTTTTCTTTAAAGTGGGATGGGTGAATGATGGAACAAATGGCTCTTGAGAGTTTGTTTCAGGCTTGGATAACAGAGTGTTTATATAAGAGTTTGCCAGCTATTTTTTTGGGTTGGTAGATTTGTAGTACCTGCTGATTAGAGGTACACAGGGTCCACGGAGGATAGTACATATAGATTAAGGAAGAGAGAGCTGGGCAGGATGAAGGTTTGTAAAAAATGAAGTGTAACATTTGAAGTTGTGACAGCAGTAGAAGATGGGAGAATTCTAACCAGTGGAGAGTCTTTAGGGCAAGGCAGTAATGTGTATTGTATGGAGTTTGTGATAAATCTAGCTATCTTGTGGTGAGTTTGTTGGAGTTAAAGTAGTAGCTTGGATGTTGGTGAGTACTGGGGCAACATATAGAAGGGAGGGGAGGAGAAGAGCTTGTGCAAGGGAAAGTTTGGCATTTGTAGTTAGAAATTTTTGGTTGCAATACAGTAAACCAAGTTTCTCGTGTGTCTTTTTTATGCTTTGGAGGATGTGCAAGTTGAATTTAAGTTCATCGTCTATGATGACTCCAAGGAGTTTAGTGTGAACTTCAGGTTGGATAACAGTATTATTACAGGAAGTAATAGTAAAGGTGGATTTGAGGTGAGAGAGAGATCGGGGGAAAAATAATAAGAGTTTAGTCTTTTTAGGGTTGAAGATGAGTAGATTCCTGGAAAACCACTGATCAGTGGATAGGAAGGCCCATTGAGTAAAAGTGTGGAGATTGGAGATATTGTCAGAGATGGAGATGAGAGTCGAATCATCTGCATATTGGATGAGAGAGGATTGTTTACAAGAAGTATAGAGATTATTGGTAAAGACATTATAGGAAGGGACCCAGGATGGAACCTTGTGGTCTCCCGGTTGGGACAAGTATGAATGGAGAAGTGGAAGAGAACCATTTAACAGATTGCTGCCTGCAGGATAAGTAACTGGAGAACCAGGCAAGGGAGGAAGAAGATAGATTGAGATCTGCAGGTTTAGATAGCAGTAGGGGATGGGAGACTGTATCAAAGGCTTTGGAAAGATCAAGGAAGGGACATGATATAAGTTTGTTATTGTCTAGGGCCTTGGCAATGGTATGTGTAAAGGATAAGAGGGCAGTAGTTGTGCTGTGGTTGGGATGGAAACCATGCTGAGTGGGAGTAAGGAGGTTATGCTGGAGGAGGTAGTTGAGTAGTTGTGAGTGAATACATTTTGCGAGAATCTTAGAGAGGGGAGATAGAATAGCTATAGGTTGATAGTTAGATGGGTCTGTAGAGTTTCCACCTTTATGCAGGGGAATAGTGAAAAAGGATTTCCATAGGGTAGGGATGGTGGATTCCTGAATAGATCTATTGATTAGTATAGATACTGGATAGGCAATGGAGTCAGCAGCAAGTCTGACAAAGGTAGGAGGTAGATTGTCAGTGGCGGGTGAGCAGGGTTTGAGTTTGTGAAGAAGAAAGCTTTTGAAGAAGTAGAAACTGGATGTAAAGAGAATAGTTGTTTGTTATAAGGATTGGGAAGGGTAGGCAGAAAAGTTGTGTTGCAGTTAGCAAGTAGGAGTGTTCAAATAGTTCCGATAAAGTCTTTATTGAGAAGAGTAGCAGTTTCCAAAGGAGATGTATTTGGGTAGGGGCAGGGAGTTGAGGGGCAGCCTGGAGAGAGAATTTTGTTAATAGTATACCAGAACTTGTGAGGGTTGGACTTGTTATTGAACTGGGCAGAGTTATAAAAGGACTTTTTTGTCATTATTGGTTTGTTTTTTTGTAAGATTTCTGAGGTGTCTATAATTATGTAGCAGAGGTAGTTCCTTTGTTTTGATCCAGGCTTTCCAAGCTCTATCTCTTTTTAGAATAAGGGACTTGGTTTCTTTTGAGAGCCAGTGAGCATAATTGGGTTTTATTCTAACCTTCCTAGAGGGAGCAAGGGAGTTCAGAGTATTCAGGAAGATGCTATTGAACCTAGTAACTGCGTCAATGAGAGGGATTTGTTCAAGGATGGACCAGTCAATGGTGGCTAGAATAGAGTTGAATTGGACTACATTAAAATTAGAGAGTTTTTGGCAATCTCTGTAAAGGTGGGATTTGGGGGGGATGGATGGTATATCTAAGAACCGAGGTGGGGAGGTGGTTGCTAAGTTGGTCTGGTAGGGTAGTGGGGCTGTGGTAGTGGTGAGGGGAGTTGGTGAGTATCCAGTTAATTATGGAGTTGGAAGATAATTTTTTATGGAGGCAGGTGGGCGAAGATATCAGTTGATGGAAACTATGCAGGCTGATGCTGAGTTGCGGAGAGTCAGTTTTAAGTTTAGACCAATCTAGGTTAACATCACCTAAGATGAGGGAGCAAGGGAGTTCAGAGTATTCAGGAAGATGCTATTGAACCTAGATGAGGGTTTCATAGGGAATATTGTGGGAAAACCAGGATAAAATATTCTCTAAAGTTGATGATTTGTTTCCAGGAGGGATATAGATGGCGGCAACAGCTAATTGTTTTTGAGGGTTAAGGTGGCAATTAAGGATGATGAGTTCAGCTGGGTGAAAGTCAGGTATGGGTGTAGGGAAAGGTGACAGAGTGAGGCTATTGGAGTAGAGGATTGCTACACCACCCCCTTTTTGTGAGAATCTACCAGACCAATAGATATTATAGCCTGGTGGGAGAATTTCATTGTTAGTGATATGTGGCTTAAGACAGGTTCCAGATAAGGAAAGGATGTGAGGGTTTGTATGCATTATCTAGGCATGGAAATTGCTAATTTTGTTGGTTAAGCTTTGAATATTTAGCGAGTATATTGCCAGGTCCTGGTATAGGGAGAGAGCTAGCTGATATGATGGACAGAAGGAAGGTGGATATATTGTGTGTGCAAGAGACCAGATGGAAGGGGAGTAAGGCTAGGTGTATCGGAGATGGGTTCAAATTGTTTTATCATGGTGTGGATGGGAGGAGAAATGGAGTAGGAGTTATTCTGATGGAACAGTATGCGAAGAGTGTTTTGGAGGTGAAAAGAGTGTCGGATAGAGTGATGTTTATGAAGCTGGAAATTGATGGTGTAATGATGAATGTTGTTAGTGCACATATGCTCTACAAGTTGGGTGTGCAATGGATGAGAAAGAAAAATTTTGGAGTGAATTGGATGAAGTGGTGATGACTGTACCTAAGAGTGAGACAGTGTTGATTGGAGCAGATTTCAATGGGCATGTTGGTGAAGGGAACAGAGGGGATGAGGAGGTGATGGGTAGGTATGGTGTTAAACAAAGGAATGCAGAAGGTCAGATGGTAGTGGATTTTTCTAAAAGGATGGACATGGCTGTGGTGAATACGTATTTTAACAAGAGGGAGGAGCATAGGGTGACATACAAGAGTGGAGGAAGATGCACACAGGTGGATTATATCTTGTGTAGGAGGGCCAGTTTGAAGGAGATTGGAGACTGTAAAGTGGTGACCGGAGAAAGTGTAGTTAGGCAGCATAGGATGGTGGTTTGTAGGATGATGTTGGTGATCAAGAAGAGGAGGAGTTGTGTGAGGGCAGCACCAAGGATCAAATGGTGGAAATTGAAAAAGGGTAATTGTGAGATGGAGTTCAGGAATGAATTAAGACAGGCACTGGGTGGCAGTGAAGAGTTACCAAATAGCTGGGTAACTACAGCAGAGCTAGTAAGAGAGATGGCTAGAAAGGTGCTTGGTATCACATCGGGACAGAGGAAGGACGACAAGGAGACGTGGTGGAATGAGGAAGTACAGAAGAGTATACAGGCAAAGAGGTTGGCAAAGAAGAAGTGGGATTGTCAGAGAGATGAAGAAAATAGACAGGAGTATAAGGAGATGAGGTGCATGGCAAAGAGAGAGGTGGCAAAGGCTAAGGATAAGGAATATGAATAGTTGTATGAAAGGTTGGACACTAAGGAGGGAGAAAAGGACCTGTACTGATTAGCTAGACAGAGGGACCGAGCTAGGAAATATGTGCAGCAGGTAAAGGTGATAAAGGATAATGAGGGAGACATATTCACAAGCGAGGAGAGTGTGTTGAGGAGATGGAAAAAGTACTTTGAGGGGTTGATGAATGAAGAGAATGAGAGGGAGAGAAGGTTGGATGATGTAGGGATAGTGAATCATGAAGTACAATGGATTAGCAAGGAGGAAGTAAGGGTAGCTATGAAGAGAATGAAGAATGGAAAGGCTGTTGGCCCAGATGACATACCTGTGGAAGTATGGAGGTGCTTAGGTGAAATGGCAGTGGAGTTTTTAACCAGATTGTTTAATGAAATCTTAGAAAGTGAGAGGATGCCTGAGGAATGGAGAAAAAGTGTTTTGGTACCGATTTTTAAGAATAAGGGTGATGTGCAGAGCTGTAGTAATTACAGAGGGATTAAATTGATCAGTCACAGCATGAAGTTATGGGAAAGAGTAGTGGAAGCTAGGTTAAGAAGGGACGTGATGACTAGTGAACAGCAGTATGGTTTCATGCCGGGAAAGAGCACTACAGATGCAATGTTTGCTCTTAGAGTGTTGATGGAGAAGTACAGAGAATGTCAGAAGGAGTTGCATTGTGTTTTTGTAGACTTAGAGAAAGCATATGACAGGGTGCCTAGAGAGGAGTTGTGGTATCGTATGAGGAAGTCAGGAGTGTCAGAGAAGTATGTAAGAGTGGCACAGGATATGTACGAGGGTAGTGTGACAGTGGTGAGGTCTGCAGTGGGAGTGACGGATGCGTTTAAGGTGGAGGTGGGGTTACATCAAGGATCAGCTCTGAGCCCTTTCATATTTGCAATGATGATGGACAGGTTGACAGACGAGATCAGACAGGAGTCCCCATGGACTATGATGTTTGCAGATGACATTGTGATCTGTAGTGAGAGTAGGGAACAGGTGGAGGACACCCTGGAGAGATGGAGATATGCTCTAGAGAGAAGAGGAATGAAGGTCAGCAGGACTAAGACAGAATATATGTTTGTGAATGAGAGAGAGGATCGAGGAATGGTGAGGATGCAAGGAGTAGAGGTGGCGAAGCTGGATGAGTTTAAATACTTGGGGTCAATAGTTCAGAGTAACGGTGAGTGTGGAAGAGAGGTGAAGAAGAGAGTACAGGCAGGATGGAGTGGGTGGAGAAGAGTGTCAGGAGTGATTTGTGACAGGGAAAGGTCTACAAGAGGGTAGTGAGACCAGCTATGTTATATGGATTGGAGACAGTGGCATTGACAAAAAGGCAGGAGTTTGAGCTGGATGTGGCAGAGTTAAAGATGTTACGATTTGCACTGGGTGTGACGAGGGTGGACAGGATTAGGAATAAGTATATTAGAGGTTCAGCCCAGGTTGGAAGGTTTGGAGACAAAGCCAGAGAGGCAAGATTACGTTGGTTTGGACATGTGCTGAGGAGGGATGCTGAGTATATTGGGAAAAAGATTCTAAGGATGAAGCTACCAGGTAACAGGAAAAGAGGAAGGCCTAAGATAAGGTTTATGGATGTGGTGAGAGAGGACATGCAGGTGGTTGGTGTGACAGAGCAAGATGCAGAGGACAGGAATAAATGGAAACAGGTGATTTGCTGTGGCGACCCCTAAGGGGAACAGCTGAAAGAAGATGATGATTGCCAGGTGCTTGGATATGGATGAGTTTAGTGTAAGGGGCTGGATATGGTGAGAGGTGTTTGTGGAAGGAAGGGAGGTAGAAGATAAGGGGGTGTTTGATTGAGGAGAGAGAGGGAGGGGCCATGGTTTGGATGGACATTCCCAGATATGAGTACATTATTAGTGTGAAGAGGGAGTACAGTATAACATAGATGTAGTTTGTGTAACTTGGGTTTAGATTTGTAGGTAAGATGGTGGATTTGCAATATAGACAGTTTGTGAAGAGAAGAGGTTGAAAAGGGCTGGGGAGATATGAAAGTAGGAAGGTGTAGAATGAGTGTCAAAGTTATAGGAGGAAGGAAGACATAAAAGAAAATAAGAAAGGTGTGAGTGATAAGAGGTTAGAGCAGAGAGAAGAAGTAGGAGTGAGGTGGTAAGGATAAGGTGTTCATTTTTAATGGAGGGTGTAGGGGTTATAGACAGGGTGCAATAGTAGGGGAAGGAAGTGATGTATTTGGAGTCTGACAGGAAGTAGTTTGTCAGTGGATGTTGGGGAAGGAAGGGGAGAGAGGGGATGGTATAAATGAAATTGTAATGGGGTGGGTGGGAATGGGGTAGAGTAGAGGAGCAGAGTAAGCCAGAGCAGAGCAAGGGCGAATGAAGTGAGCAGGGCCAGGTTAGCAGTATGAAACGGCACTGAAAATGATCAGAAAGGAAGCAACTGTGAAAATCAGAGCTAAAGAGGTAAGAAGAGAGCAAGCCAGAGATGGAATTGTTGCAGATATAAACAAAAACAGGAGACAAAGGGTACAGAAGAAGTACTAGGAGTTAAATAGCACTCTAGAATGTGGCTGGCAACATTAAGCCTACATATACTGGAACTATTGTGAGTTATAATAGCATTAAACTAATAGCTATTGGTACTATTGCTAGTTAAAACAACAAGGAATATGGTAGACTGCTGACATTGTGCTGCCTACTCGTGGCCAAAGTAAGTTACTACAGCCAGAAAAACTAACCTACATATGTGCTCACCTGCCATTTAGTAATACTTTAAATGATAAGGAGCAGTTCATTTTTTAAAAAAGCAGATAGTCATAAAAACAGATTCAAAGTGTGGATAAAGTACAGTAGAAAGAACACCTGCAGTTGAGCTAGAAAGTTGTGGTTTTTAGTTTGTTCTTGGAGGTGCTTTAGGCAGGTAACTTAAGCAGATTTATAACACTTTCACAAGGTATTTTGCTGGGTGAATCTGTTGGGCAGGGGATGACCATAGAGTGTTTAACCCATTAGGAGAAGCTGCAAGAGATAAGGGGGAACACATATAAAAGGTTATACCAAGAAAGTAAGAAAAGACATATGACAGACCAGACCTAGAAAAACCATAGAGAATCAGAAGGATACGTGAGGTATAATACAGACAAGAAATAACCAGTGTAGCAATAACAGTATTCCCAGTTGACTAAGCCCTGAAAGCAGAGCAGATACTACTTTTTAAACAACTAATGTAGTACTAAAAGTAAATGCAGTAGTGTGTACAGAAAAAGCAAATATTAGCAAACACAGTTAACTAAGCCCTGTAACCATAGCAGAAAACAATTTGTATAAGCTGTAATGTAGTACTAGGAGTAAATGCAGTAGTTTGTACAGATAAAGCAACTTTTAGTAAACGCAGTACGACTTTATTAGTACTATCAGTACTATTACTAGTACTAATATTTTAAGTGGCCTTGCTTGTACCTGATTACTTCTGGATTTGTCCCTGATTCTGTTGAGATGTGTCTCTTATTGGTTGAGAGCTATGTTTATGGTTTGGGGATCCTTCTATACAGCTTCCTTTTTTAGATAGCCATTCCTTTCACTTTATTTTATTTGTCCTTTAATAAACAGGAAAATCTGTCTGAGCCAATGGCTCATTTCAGCCAAGGCTTGGGGAGAAAAGCTCCACAAAAGATTCGAAAACATTTAAACAGTACTTGATAAGTAGCTATATACAGGGGGAGAAATGAGCCAAAACAGATTAAGTATTTACAATGAATTGGAGAGAAAGGTTCCACAAAAAACAAACATAAAAACACTGTACAGCAGCAGTTAAATAACTACATACAAGGGGAGAAAATTCCCACAACAGATAAAAACACAAATAGATTGAAGTACAGTTACAGAATATACCTAGGGTAAACTGTAATCAAGAAAGCAATATGTACTGCAAGTAGCAAGACACACTGCAGAAGTGAGTAGCCTATGTCAAGTAAACTAATGCACATTTTCTCAAAATGCTGACTATATTTCTAATAATATATGGAGGTGAGAAATAATAGAATATTCTTCTGCCAAAAATAAACAGAGGAATAGAATTAGATGATGAGGAATATTTAGCAGAAGTGAAAATTAAGGACATGGAGAAAGAGTTGATTATCTTTATAATGATGAGAATGTTATGGTAGGATATAAGAGTGGATACATAGTAGTAAATATTGGTAAAGTGGTAGAAGAACATATATTAGTAATATATCATTAAAGTGTGAATTTTTTGTTTACATTAGGCCATTAATACCTGCTGGGATGTAGAGGTGTTACTGAATTTAAAGTTAGAAAGGCATAGTTATAATGACAAGGTAGTCTTGCATCTGTTTTGAATGTTGTGTATGCACAGTTCCTGGTCCATCCATTCTCAACCCCTTTTCCTATTTGGCACGTGGAGTCAGGGTGTCACTTCAGCAGTGACACTCATCATGAGCCAAGGTGTACATTGCCAGGTGGCTAGCCCTGCCACGGTAGTTCATTCATACCACTCACTCTCACCTATGGCTAAATTAGACTGTCCAGTCCACCTACTGCATGTCTTTGGAATGTGGGATTAAACCAAAGTACCCAGAGGAAACCCTCTTGACCACAGGAAGGACATGCAGACTCTGCACAGAAGGCACCCAGCCCAAAATCAAAGTGGAGAACCTCTTGTTGTCAGGCAACAACACTAACTGCAGCACCACCATGGCCACTGGTGACAGATATTTTTTGACTGGCTTGAAATTGTAAAGGTTGCTAGTATTTTGAAGGTTTGAGGAGATACAGTTCCAGGAGTGCTACATAGCTGGAATATAGAGGGGTTCCTGCTGAAAGATGTGGTTTGTTGGTAGTGAGCAACATTTTGTTTTCAGATCGAAGTGGAGTAAGCACAATCTTCTTCCATGAAACATAGGAGAGAAGATGTTCGGAATAAGAATGGCCCTATTAACTGTGTAGAATAATGCAATTTGATAGCTATTATGGACAAAAACCTTTGATTTTAATGTTACACAGAGTACAGTTCACTTTGATAATGTAGTAAATAGTAACAGTGCATATTCATTGAAGGACCTAATTTTTCATTTTGAAAAGAAGTTAACAAAAGTAAAGATCTTACAAACAGACAACAGTTACTTTAAACAAACATTGTGCCACAAGGTTTGAGAGTATATACATTTCCTTTTGGTTTAAATTATCACTGTGAAGTCTATAAGGACTTCACATTAGTATTTTTGCTAAACACCGTTTTGAATAGATTCAAATGATTATTAAGAACAATGAGTTCAATATTAAATCTTTGTTTGAAAAGGTAGAGGTTTTGAACACTCAGATTTTGCACAATTTGATTTTTGAACAATATAGAAGTTTTTTATGATGGGGCGGCCACGGTGGTGCAGCAGTTAGCATTGTTGCCTCACAGCAAGAGGTTCTCCAGTTCGATTCTTGACTGGGGTGCCTACTGTGCGGAGTCTGCATGTCCTCCCTGTGGTCGCGTGGGTTTCCTCTGGGTGCTCCGGTTTCCACCTACATCCCAAAGACATGCTGTAGGTGGATTGGACACACTAAATTGGCCCTAGGTGTGAGTGTGTGCATGTGTGTGCCTTCTGTGGAAGGTTGGGCGCCGGGCTGGCAACTCAACACCGTAAAAACTCCACTGCCAATCACAAGCGGACAGTGATCCGCTGTGGCGACCCCTAACGGGGAAAAGCTGAAAGAAGAAGAAGAAGATAGAAGTTTTTATGATAATATTTTACATAAAGTTGATAGAAAATATACTGTTATATTCAGCAGGAAACAGAAGAAATTAGGTAGGGATATCAAACAACACAACAAGGAAGCATATTCTGCTAAAAATGTGATATTTTCAAGGTCTGTACAACAGAATAATATTACTCAGACATTTGGCAATTCTCCAGTTAACACAGGTGAATTAGATGCTGGGGAGGACTAGAGAATTCCCCAGACAAACTTTTTGAAGAGGTTTACATTTCTGAACAATGTGATTTTCAGACCCTGAGTAGATCTGAGAGAGCTAGTCAGGCTATTCAAACATGTTGTGGACTCTGGAGTGAACTATCAAACATTACATTTAGGGCAACACAGGAAAACATATTCCAGGAAGACAGGAGAGAAATGGAGGTACTAATTAGAAGAGGGCAAGGAATAACAGTGACTTATGGAAGTTACAATCTTTACAGTTATACTAGTAGTTCAATCACTAAAGAACAATTCTGTTTTTTTCAGAAAGGATTCAAATTTGTTCCCACCAGGAGTTTAGATATAGCAGACTCATTGGTAGAATTTAAATTGTGAATTAGAAAACTAAATCTTTCTGTTCCCTTTCATGAAAAGAATAAAGGGAAAGGATACAATGATTTGGTTATAGGTGGAAATATCAGGAAAAGAAGTTTGTTCAACCCTCCTCTGCATCCCATTACTAATATTTTTGAAATGGCAGTCATGGAAAATATTTACAATATGGAATATAAAAGAAGAGGTTATTTTCACAATCTAACTAAGCAGGAAAAGTTACTTTTAGACACTCTACTCAATGACAGAATGGTGTGTATTATGAAACCAGACGGGAGGGGGGGGGGGTTACCATCCTGTTTGATGTCTTAGATTATTCTAGCAATATGTTAAATATTTTACATAATACTGATACCTACATACCATTTGCAAAAAAATCAAATTAATACTGTATATAGTAGGACTGATTCGTATTTGCAATACTTTCTTTTGAATCTGAGAATTGATGTGGAGACGTAAACGTTTTTGCAAAATCTTAAAACTGTCATTTCCACCATTTTTGGTACACAGTTCAAACGGTTCCACTTCATATCATCGAATTGCAAATCATCGAGACCAAATCGTCGAAAACTCATTTCATCGAAAACTCATTTCATCGAATCTCAAATCATTGAAAACTATGAAGCAACTACAAATAACATCCCAGACACTTTGTACTATGTTTATGCAGGGGGGGCAAGCCCCTATTTCAATTAAATATACCAACTCCAAGGTTGCACTACAGTGGGGTCCTTTTTCCCCCACTGTAGTGCGACCTTGGAGTTGGTATATTTAATTACGGGGGGTGTGGGGGGCACAGGGGGGCTTGCCCCCCTGCATAAATGTAGTAAAAACATTGTGGAATGTTATTTAGTACTGGTATTACCAACAGTGGCAATGTATGGTCACACAATGGCTTCAACATTTACAACTATTCTAATGTACAGGTAGATGCCTCTTGGTTCAATTTGTTTTCAAAAGGTTTTACCTTTGTCCCTAGGCAAAGAGTAGATATATCCAGACTGTTAATTGACATTAAGTTGTTTACTAGAAAAAAGAATCTTGAATTAATTTTCAAAGGTAAGACTAGTCAGCCTTACAACGAAATACTTAAAAGCAAGAGTGTTTTCAACCCCCCCTTACACCCTCAGTTGAGAAATTTTGAAATTAAGATTGAGAACGAAGTTAGAAAGCAACTAACCAACAAGCGTATCTATCCAAATTTGTCTCAAGGAGAAATCAAGACCTTGAGGGAGGTTAGTACTAACAGTGAACTGAGGGTCATGAAACCGGACAAGGGAGGGGGAGTGGTTGTTATGCAAGCAATAGAATATGAAAGTAAAATGTTGGATATATTGAATGATGAAAACAAATACACTAGAGTATCACTTAATGAAGTTAATATAGCCTATAAAAGGATACATGTACTATTGAATGACCTTTTGCTGGAAGGTTCTATTGACAAAGAAGTTTACAAGTTTTTGTCAGTTGAGAAACCAAAGGTCCCATGTATTTTTGGCATCCCCAAAGTACACAAAGACAGTACAGACCCCCCTCTAAGGCCTATAGTGTCGGCAGATGGATCGGCCACAGCTCCCTTGGCAAAGTTCGTTGATGTGAAAGCTAAAAAAGTACTAGAGGGAAGAAGTTGCATTCTTAAAGATTCGTGGGACTTTTTAAGGAAAGTGGAATCATCCTTGTATAGTGAAAATTTGAATTTTGGCACAATGGATGTAGTGGATCTCTTTGGTAGTATTCCACATGAAACTGGATTACAGTGGTTTGAAGAAGCTTTAATAGCCAGTAAGAAATTGACACATGGAGAATTTAGAAACACCTTAACCCTAATGGAAATAGTACTAAAAAATAATTTCATTTATTTTCAAGGGGAATATTACAGACAAGAAAAAGGTGTAGCTATGGGTGCACATTGTGCACCAACCTATGCAAATATTATCATGGCATTTTGGGAGGAGAAATTTTTACTCAATTCACACTTCAGTGACCAATGGGTACTATATGTAAGATTTCTTGATGACCTTTGCTTTTTTTGGAAAGGTAACAAATGTAGTTTTGAGACTTTAGTTGATTATGTCAACCAAACTACAAAATTTTTAAAATTCACTCAGAACTTTGACTCAAATACATTAAATTATTTAGATGTCAATATTAGCAAACAAGAAGGAAAGTTTACATCAAGGATATATAGAAAGGAAACGTTTTCAAATGGCTATTTACACTTTAATAGTTGCCACCCCCCGTTTCAGAAAAAAGGAGTAGTAAAAGGGCAACTTGTTCGCACAAGTAGAATGACATCTGAAGATGATGAATTTACCAATGAAGTTAATGTACTTAGAGAGTTTTTTGTCAAGAGAGGTTACTCATATGATTACTTCAACAAAATTTTGGAAGAAGTAAACAATAAAAGGAAGGGTCCTTTTGCTCCTATTTTAGGTAGAAAAGACACAACAGCAACGAGGCAAAATATCAATGGTGATACTGATCAATACAGTGCGGGGTTAGTCACAACTTTCAACCAACATTCAGTTTTAATCAAAGAAATTTTTGCTAAAGAATGGAATGCCTTTTCAGAAATTTCGGATTTGGAAGGCATTTTTGATAAGGAAATAACATACACTTATTGAAAAGGGAGAAATATAAAGAATATTTTAGAGAATGGTCAAAAATCAAACAGAATAAGTAAGAATAGCAAACCAAAGAAAGGACTATTTAAATGCGGAAGGTGCAATTATTGTACCTATTTACAGACTGGTAGCTCAATGTATTTGGAAGCAAGAAACAAGACATTATTTCTGGACAGTTTTGCAAATTGTGATACCAGTGGCATTATTTACATCGCTACATGTAAGAAATGTTCTTCCTTTTATATTGGAAAAAGCGAGAGGAAGCTCAAACAAAGGATTTATGAGCACCTTTATGATGTCAGAATGAAAAAAGACAAAAATGCACTGAGCAAACATTCTATGAAATGTCAAACAACAGGTTATCAATTTTTTGTGCTTGAAGTAGTTCCACATAACCCCAGGGGTGGTATGTGGGAAACGCTGATTGAATATAGAGAGTTACACTGGCAGCTTATACTTGACTCAGGTAGAAACCTGGGATTAAATGATATGGTATCTCTTGCACCAGTACTTAAATTAAGGGCAGCAAAGCTTTAGGAGTTTCACTAAAAATACACTTTAATATGGGTAATATTTATTTTTATTAGGTAATTTTAAATAACTTTTACAACATGTGAGAAGTTTATTTAAACTCATTAAAATCAATTTTTCAGGTAATACAATTAGTAGTTTTTAACATTTAAAATTTTTTTTCTCTATTTGTTTATTGTAACTTTCATTGTGAATGTTACTGTGTTTTTGCAATCAACCACTAGATGGTGCTAACTACTACATAAAAGGAATAGTGTATTGAACTGTCAGTGAAAGAATTCAAAAACATTTTAAGTAATTTATATTAAACTCTATTTTAACATATGTATTTATTGATATATATATATATGTATTTAACATTCAACATTACATTTAAACATATTTATTGGTTTTTATGGTGATTTTATTAATTAAAACATTTTTATATAAGGGAAGGTTCTACCCTGGTGGTCATTACTGATGAAGTTGATGACGAAACGTTGTGTTTCAACAAACGTATTGTGAATTTGTGGACACCGTTCTTTTGCTGTTATTGTACCTGACACGCAGTGGACATTAAATTTCTTTTGTTGCATTTTTCTGGGACCTGATTTATTTGTACCTGAAGTTGGTGGTATTTTACTTTTATTTGTTTCATTTTCCGCCTTGGCTTTGGTTGTGTTAAAAATGCGCATGTTTGTGCATTTTTTGTGTTGTGCAGCACCGCGGGGCTATGGTTAAACTATTTCATGTGCCAGAAAGTCTACTCTTCAAATATTCCCTTAGAACTAGCTGGTTTCTCAGTAGTAGCACTAAAATCTGAACCCCTGTGACTAGCACTCGCTTTAGAACCTGCTGGAAAGCACTAAGAAGCCTTAAACTGATACAAACACTCAACTATCATTGTTAATAAGGAGAAATTAGTCTTAGGCACTAAACAGCCTATAATTGCAAAGTACCTTGCAAAGGTAATGGAAAACAGCTCTTGTACTTAACAAAAAAGCACCTAAACCGGCATGCCCAAGGGTCAGCTTCTGGTGATTTCTCTTGTCCACCTGATGAATCTGGGCATACTGAGGCAATGCAGCAAATGCCACATGTACAATGGCAACCCTTTCCTCCTACCACCCAACACTACAACCTGCGAGATATGCACTTACATAGTCAAGCTGGAAGCAAAGCTCTCTCCAGCCAGGATTGTGCTAGACAGTCAAGATGAGAAGGTTAACACCTGCACTACACCTCAAGCAAAACATAGCTCTTCAACACTTTCACCATCAACTCCCACACATAGCAACACTTAACTCACATATGTGGAGACCCTTAACATTAACCTGTCCAAGCATCGAGGACCTCAGAAGCTGAAATTCAAACAATCACCAGTCACAACCTAAGTGACACATAGCTCACAACACCAGTTTGCCACCCAACAACAGCCCCTAAGGCAAGACAATGTACCCAACACTTTAGTCATAGGTGACTCTATAGTCAGGCACACTGATGTCTCATTCACCAGACTGAACAAGGAGAAAATTACAGTCAGCTGCCTGTCAGATGCCAGGATCCACCACATAATGCATGCACTCAAGTCACTGCACAACAAGTACAAATACGACTCTGTCATTGTCCATGCTGGAGTGAATGAGTTGAGATGGACCTCCCTGGACTACATAAAAAGAGACTTGGAAGAGCTCTCAGATCATTTGGCCTAGGCAGGTATGACCCAAGCCCTGAGTAGCATCCTATCTTCACCCAGAATGATACCATAGTATAAGGACAAAATGACTGACTTCAACAATTGGCTAAGCTTCTGGTGTCATTTAAAAGAGATCCAGTATCTGTCTGCCTGGGATGACATGATCGACAAACCACAATGCTTTGCCAGAGATGGTCTGCACCTGTCACCCCTGGGATTCAGGTTAATTGCTAAAGTTCTTGCCACCCCTTTAGTGCCTTTTTTAGGCAAGGTTCAAAGGACAAAACCACCACTGTAACAGATACAAGCATGCAAAATATGAAGGTAATGCTACTCAATGCTAGAAGTCTAAACCTCAAAAGGCACTCTCTCAAGGCACTCCTAAATATGGAGAACATCGATATCTGTGCAGTAACTGAGACCTGGTTCAAGGCTCCAGTAGGCACCCCTGCTATACCAGGCTACAACTCTTACCACACTTTTCGGCCACCAAACCAAGACCAAAACACTAAAGGCGGAGGAGTGTACATATTCACCAAGGATATTCACACCTCCAGGCTAGTTGCCCAAGACAATGTATCTGAAATTCTCCAGGTGCAATTAACACTAGGTAAGACTGAAATCCAAATTGTAGCTTGCTACAGATCCCCCACCATGCCCCAAGATTCTCACTACACCGTTCTAAACATACTGAAAAATATTAAGACACAACCAAACCCCCTAATACTGGGTGATTTCAACTACCCTGCCATTAACTGGGAAAACTACTCGGGTACCAACACCTTTTCCCAACAGTTCTTGGAATTCATAAATTCCAAAGCCCCGGATCAACTAATCCATTGTCCTACCAGGGGCTCCAGTATCCTAGACCTGGTCATTACCAACATGGGAGATAGATGCTCTACACCAGTGGTTATCCCCTCATTGGTCAGGTCTGACCATAGGCAAATCACCCTTGACATCCACATCTCACCCCCACCCCCAGTAAGGAATATTCTATAAAAAAACTTCTCCAAAGCCAACTTCATGCTACTCAAGTCAGAAGTGACAAACTTCATGACACCCATGCAGATGGTAGCTGAAAGTTCAATTGCTGAATCCTACACTAAGGCACTGTACGAGTACATCCACTCGTGCATGAATCATGCCATCCCAAATAGAACCAAGATGCTCTCCTCCAAAAAAAGGAAGCCAATCTGGTGGTCCCCTGCCATAAGCAAACTATACAACAGAAGAAAGAAACTGTTACAGAGAAGAGGAAAATCTCAGGATGCAAAAAACTCCCTTACCAGCCTCAGAAAGAAGGTGAGATCCCACATAAAATCCTTCAAAGCTAGTTACAAAAATAAAATTGCCAAAGATTACAAAGACAACCACAAGGCATTCTATAGTCAGGTCAAAAATCTAAATGGCAGTGGTCAGATATGCTCTGACCTACAACAGAATGGCATTAAATATACTGATCCCAAGGATATTGCCTATATCGTGGTAGATATATTTAGTGCCAACTTCACCCCCCTCTCACCCCCTAAATGGTCCATCTCAATACCAAAAGATCGCCAAATTTCGGTAATCATGGCCAAACAGGTAGAAACCGCATTCTCCAAAGCTAAGAATACAGCATCCATGGGACCAGATGACATGGCACCTCACCTAAGTGTCATGTTTAATCATAGCCTCACCTCAGGCTTCATGCCCACTGAGTGGCATACAGCTGCAGTTATCCCACTCCGCAAGGAGGGATCCACATTGGATCCCAGGAACTACCATCCCATCAGTCTGATGAGCCTGACCTGCAAGGGCATGGGACGCATTATCATGGAACTTATAGACAATGACATTGGCAACCTTCAAATACTGGACCCCACTGAGTTTGGGTTCGTGAAGGGCCGATCTTTTCTCCTAAACCTGATTGACTTCTTTGAATCAGTCTCCAGAGCTGTGGATGAGGGTAAGGCGGTCCACACAGCCTATCTGGACATCGCCAATGCTTTCAACACCATCACCCTCTCTGGAATCATAGATAAACTTACTAAGCTGGGCATAAATCCCTATGTCACTCAATGGGTTGACAACTGGCTTACTGACAGAACCCAGACTGTAAAAGTAGCTGACTCCAAATCCAGCTCCAGACAAGTGACAAGTGGAGTACCTCAGGGTTCCTTTCTGGGACTGCTCTTGTTTGGCATCTACTTATTTGAAGTACAGGCCAACACTAAGGGACTCTGGCTAACAAAGTTCACAGATTACTGCAAACTGGGAGCCATTATTGAATCCCTAAATGATGTGGATATTCTATAAAAGGGCCTTACAGAAACAGATGCTTGGTGCCAGAGCCATGGGCTCAGGCTTAATGCCAAGAAATGTATAGTTATCCCCTTTGGGAAAAAGCTTGTACCCATGAATTACCACATAGGTGGCAGTACACTAAACACCAAAAGTGTGATGAGAGACTTAGGGACACAGGTGGACAGTGGCCTTACCTTCGATAACCACATCGCCACAACAGTCAGGAAATCCTTCTATGTGGCACACCTCATCACTAAGGGCTTTTCATCCAGAAAAAAGGAGGTCATTGCCCCACTGTAGTCATCCCTCATTAGACCGATTATAGAGTACAATGCCCCATTTGATATGTACCCCACAAGACATCTGCAACAGCTGGAAAGGCTGCAGAAATACCTCACTAAAAGAATCACAGGCCTAAAGCAGATGCCCTATGCTGACCGTCTAAAAAAACTCCAGCTATACTCTGTGGTATATAGTCTACTCAGAGGCGATCTCTGCTTTTCATACAAGGCCATGTCAAACCCTGAGCTGTTGGATATGCTCCACTTAAAGAAATCCGAATACCTCAGAGCCACACGCTCCAGGGATCTAAACCTTGTCATCACAATGAACAAAACATGCTGAAGTGATAGGTTCCTGACCCAGATACTCCCCATACTCTGGAACAGACTGCCCATATATGTCAGGCAGAGTGCCTCCTTGGCCCTGTTCAAAAGGAACCTTGATGATTGGATGGGAGATAGGAAATTCACCCTGGGGAACATGTCAGTCGCCCTGCTAGACAGGGGTCCAGGGAAGTAAATATTGTGGGAAGAAATATCCAGGGAATTGTTATGGCTAGGCTTGTATATACCCTAGGTCTGATAGCCTAGTACCAACCTATGAACCTATGAACCTATGTTACATTGCCTAGTCAATTTGCCAACACTGCTTTAAAAATGTATGATTATATTACCTGCTTGTTCAACTGGAGCATGTAAACTGTGTGTAACTTGTAATCATTTTGGGATTTTTACTGTATGTTCTACCTTGGAACCTTTCTCCTCGGGCCTCCACTGAAAATGGACATGTATCCAGTCAGACTATCCTCATCAACAAATGTAAAATAAATAAAATAAATAAATATTGGAAATACACCCTGAATCTAGCACCTTTGTCTCTAATGGACAGATGCAGTCTGTAAATCTTGTCTTAACTTACATATACCCCTTAAAATAATCTCAAAGGCACACATTTGTGGGATACATCAGGGATGCTTGATTAGGCTTATAAAGACCCTGGTGGTTTTCAGCCTAGTATATGCCTTTAAACCTGTGAACCTTTGTCTGGCAATAACATTAGCCATATTAAAATGTTCTCTAATCTTCTTTGTCTCTCTTTCTCTATCTCTTTTTTTCCTTTAAAAAAGATTAACTTTCCTCCAACTAAGGTATTGTGCTGTTTCATTCTAGTTAGTGGAGCAGACCTGGCTTTACCCTTTCCCAGGTGATAGCCAGGATCAAGTATCAGAGCAACATTCTCAATGTCCTATATCTCATATAACCCATACATATGTGTGACAAGTCCTGGCTCTTTAGACTATCCAACTAACTGCAGACGTTATAAAAGTTCTATTGTCCAGGGATCAGAGCAACAATGTGGTGTCTTCATACTGCAGCCATTGGTCTCTCTCTCACTCTTTTTCACTGTCAGTGTGATATGTTGACGCAAAGCTTTAACTTCCATAATCATGTATGCTATTAGTGGGGGTGAGGGGATGTACAATGCGCTTTGAATTGGACTCACTTGGTGCAAGGCACAAGAATTCATGCTCACCCATCACAGACCACACACATCTGCTCTTTCTCACACTTTGGCTAATTTGGAGGAATTCTATTTCACCTATTGCTTATCTTTAGGATTTGGGAAGAGACTTTAGGATTCTAAGAACACCCATGCATGCATAAGAACAAGATGCAGGTTCTACACAGAAGAAAATTTGTCCAAGAGCTGAACAGGAGAGGCAACTACTGTGAGGTTGCTATGCTATTGACTATACCACTGTGCATTTTGTACAAGTAAATTTTAACCCCTCTTACAAAACACCATGCTCTATTGAGTATGCAGAAAATTATTTGAGTTTTTTTATTCGTTAACTGGCTTTGCCGACTGGGCACCAGTATCACTTTCTAGGAGTGACCCATAGTGCTGTTTGGTTAACTGACTTTCTCATAATCAGGTAGAATCAAATGGAGATGGAAATAATCTAATCTGTTGAGTGCACCGAAAAGCTCTTTAACGGCTTACAGCTTTAATACTCTATGCTAACTATCAGACCTTTTGAATCTTATAAAGTTCAAAATTACAAAATCCAAGCAGTATGTGCTAGATTTAGTATGTATTTTCACAGTCAGTTCAACCTCTACTCTTTGCCATAATGAAATTGGTCTTTTTATTAAAATTCCTATCAGATGAGGTAGAAGATCACAAACTAATGCCACCAAGCGACTGTTCCAGTGAACAATTTCTGAACAGGCTTCAATACCTCGTGAGTGTACCATCATAATAAGGTGATGTTTGAAGGCTCTTAGTAACATTTTCTCATTCTGGCAATACCTCCAACTCTGAGAATGATTTTCTGAATGTCGGAAGTCATTCGTTGCCATGCAAAAACCTTCCCATTCCAAAGCTTCTGAGACTATACTCCTGTTTTAGTTTTTTCTTATTAATATACCTGCATCAGATTTTAATGAAGTTACACTTGACTCAGATGTTTTAACTGAGAGTTATTCTAAAGATAAATTCTCATGCACAGCTACGCACATTTCATAAATTTCAAGTATCAGACTTGTTTGGAGCAAACTCTTTCTATTAGTACTTTTATCAGTTTACTGCAACATAAATGAATTGCTTTGAAACACATTTATAAATCAGTCATCTTTTTCAAAATGGTATGATGGTAGATTGGAAACGTAAAGGCCACTGAGGACATCTATATAGATATATATATATATATATATATATATATTTATATATATATATATATATATATATATATATATATATATATATTTATATATAAAATTCAATGTGCGTAGACAGTGCATTAAAGTTGATGAATATCTTTAATTCTTTTGCATTTGAATGCAGTTAGTTCAATATAAATTCATCTTTTTCAGGATTTTTTGATTTTGCAAAAGAAGTTCACTAACTAAATTATTAACGCTTAATCTTGTTACCTTCCTTTTTGATATTATAATGTGCATACAAAGCATGTCCCTTATAACCATAGCATTGAACTTTTAATTTAATCTGTGCATCTGAAAACTATTTCAGTAATGAAGGAAAATAAAATAAATAAAAAATGGAAGGTGGTGATCTACCAAACTGATGATAACAAAAGTTAGAAACTGCCAGTACAAAACTGTAGTTGAGCACTATGAAATTCAATGTAAATTAAGTGGTACTTTCAAACATGGTAAGCAATTGATTAGGTCTAGTCCACAAAAAGAACGGCATACCAGAATCCTGTGCAATCCATGTACACTGTGCAAATATGGACCAAGTTGTGTTCATTTAGCTGGAACATAAACAACCGGGTTGGCAACAGATTTGCAAATGAACAGATAAGGCCTATGTGAAATTTTATAAAGATAATCACAGGTGGTACTGGCCTCTACCATACATAGAATTTACAAGCTAAAATGTAAATTAACCATGCCTATGTAATCTAGCAATGCCACATTTTGACATTCATGAAAACACCTGGAAATTTCAAAGGAATAGATATTTCTAATCGATCACTATGTTTTCTAACTCTACTGCTTTCAGCAGAAATATTCCAACAATTAATCAATCAGCCAAATGTATGTGTTTTGTTTCAAAGGTATTACTCTTTGAACTAGAAAAAAACTCTAGAAATTAAAAAAAAAATCACAATTCACCTTCAGTGTATAAACTGCCATGAGTTTGTATACCCACTCACTTTAACAATGAAAAGAAAAATCTCCAAGAAGGCTGTTTTCCATTCATATGGACAGAATTCAAAATAATACCCTTATTTAACAGAGGTGACAAGCAAATAGCAAAAATCACATATCCATTTTTATTCTCAGCCCAGTCTCTAAAATATTTAAAAGAGGAATCGATACTTAAAATTCCAAACTAACTTCATAAAACAAAATCAAGACTTACACATTGGTCATGGCATCCAATAAGCCCTAGCTGAAATAATATACCACACCACCACTTAATATGATTAAAAAACGTTATTACTATATCTTTGCATTTAGATTTCTCCAAACTGTTTGACAATTTTAGTTCAATATTCTTGCACACATTCAGTCACACTGGTTTACCTCAGTGGTGATAAACTAGTTCATAAGTTACCTAATGACAGAACTCAAACAGTAGGATGACAAATCTATCTGTCTCACGGTTTCTGCTATAACATATTAGAACCACAGAGTTCTGTTTTAAGGCCACTGCTCAAGATTCTTTAAAATGGTATGCACTTACAAATTAGCTTCCTTACCATGCTGCAATTCACAGATGTTTCAACAACTGTTTATAGTGCAAAAAATATAGCTACTCTATATTTGCAGATATAATAGTACATAGGCTCATTCTCTGATTGGCTAAATGACTAATTATATTTTCAGTGAGTAAAAAAGAAGCTATGTGCTCACCATAATGTTTCATCTGAGTTGTTGCTCTTCATTTGTCTTCAACCTGCGGGGCATGGATCCGGGACGGATCCACCTTGGCTACATTTCTCCAGCATTGTATCCAAGCTCCAAGCTCCTCCCCTACCCATAATGCCCCCTGTCTCCTTCCTCCCTTCAGATTGAGTTTGCTGCTCACCCTAGCAACCCACCCTGACACAACATTTTATCACTTCGTACAATAACCCAGATAGTATTATAAGGAATGACCATTTATGCCAAAAGAAGGGCCATGTCTTTTCCAGCCAGACCACCACATAGCTCATATAAGTCAGGGAGAAGGAGGGAGGAACAGTTGAAGACAAATGAGCAACAACTCAGATGGAATGTTATGGTGAGTACACAACGTCTTTATCTGAAGTTGCTATGTTCATTTGCTTTTCAATCTCTGGGACAGAGCCCCTAGCTATCATACACCTGGGAGGCCGTCATGGAAGGATATTCCTTAACACAGAGGAGCCAAAGGATGCCCTACTTCTGGAGAGAAAGTCCAGCTTATAATGGGAGATAAAGGTATGTGAAGATGCCCAGGTAGTTGCAGAGCAAATGTCATCCAAGGAAACTCTGGACCAAAAGGCAGCTGAAGTAGGCATACACCTAGTCGAGTGCACCTTAACATGACCTGGTGGGGACAATCCTTTAGTTGAATATGCCAGAAGAATACACTGAGAAATCTAAAGAGCAATGGTGACCTTAGATACAGGTTTTCCTAAAAAGGGCTTAGAGTAGGAAACAAAAAGTTGATCAGACTAGCAAAATGTCTTTGTTCTGTGTAAGTAAAAACATAATTGTCTATGAATATACACCAGGTGCAATTTATACTCTCCCTTATTCTGAAAGTTCGGAAAGAAGACATAGAAGTTGATAACTTGATTGATGTTTGATTCTTAGGCCACTTTCCACAAAAATGAAGGATTAGTGCGCAAAGACTAAAGACATGTTTCTGGAGCATTTCTCCCCGGGCCTCCACTGAAAACAGGATCTGTGGAACCTAGTCGGACTTTCCCGGTCAACAAATGTTAAATAAAATAAATAAATAAATAAATAAATAAAGACACCCTGCCTTTATGGAAGATCATGTAAGGAGGCTTAAATGATAAGACCTGACACTCTGACACTCTTTTAGCTGAAGTAATAGCAGTTAGGAAGGCTGTCTTCCATGAAAGGATCTGCAGATCCACTGAAGCAGCAGGTTCAAAGGGAGAAAAAACAAAGCTTGAAGCACCAGATTAGGGTCCCAAGGGGTTGTAGGGTCCTTGATTAGTGGCCTAAGAAGAAAGGTACCCTTGAGAAAGGCTTTTCAGAGCTTAGAAGAGGCTAGAGAAGCTGAATTATCCCCTGTATGGAAAATAGAAATAGCCGCCAGCTGAACTTTAACTCTAGAGGAACTGGCACCGTGTTGAAAAATACCTGCCAGAAACTCTAAGATAACAGTATTCACAGCACTGAAGTGATACAAATCCTATTGAGATGTGCAAATTGAAAAACACTTCCACTTAATCGAGCAGACCTTCCTCTTGGAAGATCTATGCGTCGATTTCATGATCTTCTTAACCAGAGAAGATAGCCCAGGAGTCCTAACTATCATGGCAACTGGAACAGTGAAGCAGTGAGCTTCAGACTGGCCAGATCTGGATGTAGAATCCCTGAAGGATGAGAAAGGAAATCTGGAACCGGATCCAACTGTGAGACCATTGAGAAGGGAACCATACTTGGTGAGGCCAGAAGGAGGCAATGAGGATGACTGAGCTCCCCAGCCATTGTGCTTTCTGAATGAACTTTGGAATCAGGGGAAGTACAGGATA
Organism: Protopterus annectens; assembly: GCF_019279795.1. Classification (NCBI taxonomy): domain Eukaryota; kingdom Metazoa; phylum Chordata; order Ceratodontiformes; family Protopteridae; genus Protopterus; species Protopterus annectens. The sequence continues at coordinate 1,654,772,354 of NC_056743.1, forward strand.
AGCACAGAGGAGACCGGAGGGTCAAGCATGAACCAGAGTGTCTCTGGGGAACTCCCCCAGAGGTAGGATCAGAGCAAAAAACTCACCACCCTTCGCTTTCAAAGGAGAGGTAAAGAGATCTCTGCAAGGCTGACCCCACTTTAGAAAGATCTGTTTTGCTAATGAAGGATTCAGAAACCACTCGTAAGGCATCAGGATAGACCTGCTCAGCCTGTCCGTTGGAAGGTTTAATGTCCCTGGAATGTACGTTGCCACCAGAAAATGGCCAGTTGAGATCACCCACTCCCACAATCTCATGGCTTCGTGACAAAGGGGGTAAGACCTGTTTCCCCTCTGTTTGTTGATGTACCAGACTACCAACATGTCTGTCTGGATGGCAATCATCCGTAGGGGAAGATGAGCATGAATAGCTTGTAATGCCAATAGCACCACCCTCATCTCCAGGACGTTGGTATGCAACTGGGTCTTCAGGGAAGACCATGTGCCTTGAACTGTCCTTCCCAAGCAATGCCCCCCCCCCACCTGAGCAGGGAGGCATGCGTGGTCACTGTGGTCAGAGGGGTGGGAAGAATAAATGACCGACCGTGAAGAAGATCCAGGGACAGAATCTATCAAAGAAAAGAATCCATGCATGTTCATGAGAGACAAACAGGATGTGACAGTGGTAGATCTAGAAATGACTACTGGACCACCAGAGTCCATTGGAGCACTCTCATGTCAACCAAGCTGTGGGAATAGAGGGTGATCGTGGCTGCCATGGACCCCAATGCCCTTAAAACAAACTCCACTGGAGGAGATGGGACCTGAAGAATATGCCAGACATGAAGTTTGAGGGACTAAAGTCTGACAGGTGTCAGGAAAACTTTGGTCTGAATGGTGTGCAACTGAGCTCCAATGAAGTCCAAAACTTGAACCGGTTCTAACAGAGATTTGTTGAAAATGATAGTGATACCCAACTGGTGGGCAGTTTGGGTGAGGAAATCCCTGGCTTGGCTGAGTCAATGCCTGCAGGGGGTGGAAAGGAGCCAATTGTCCAAGTAGGGAAAGCCCTGCAGGTGCAGGTGAGCTGCTACCACCACCATCACTTTGATGAACACCCTGGGGGCTGTGGTGAGATCCAAGGATAGTGCTCTGAATTGGTAATGATTGGCCCCTAGCCAGAAGTGGAGAAACCTCTGAGAGCTTCTGTCTATTTTGATGTGATAGCACATGTCTTGGAGGTTTAATGAGCACATCTCAGTCATTCTCCTGCAGGAAACACAGGATAGATTGAAGTGTGACCATCTGGAATTTCATCTTGGCCAATGACTGGTTCAGGGTAGATCCAGAATTGACCTCAAGCTCCCCATTTTCTTTGGCACTAAAAAGAACCTGGCATAAATGACTAATCTGGACTGATCTGGGGGGGATGGGCTGGATGACTTGTGTTTGTAGCAGCTTAGAAATGTCCTGTGCTGCTGCCACCCTTTGCGCGGGTGGAATGTCCGGGAGGAGTTTGGCCAGAACTGGCCTTCGCAGAAAGAGAATTGAATATCCCCTGGATATGATTTGCAGAACCCATTGATCATCTGTGATAGACTCTCAGGCTGTTGAGTGTAGCAAATGTTGACCCCTGACTGCCTCCAGAGATGAGCAGCCAGGCAACCCTTCAGGGCTGCTGCGTGGGCCTGTCCAAGAATGAGTCTTGAGATCATTGGTTCCTCGGGCATGCTTAACCATGACAGCAGCGTCTGTCAAATCCCCCTCTGCCTCTGGGGGAAGTCGTGTCCTGAGCATCCTGGAAATAACCCTGAAATTTCCAGAGCCATATCTTCTTTGCTCCCTGCTGATTCCTGGAGAAGGATCATTGAGGGGTTGAGAAGCAGATTCGGATGGCAGACAGAATCTTCATGTCCTTCTTTCTCTGGATCAGTGCATCTCATACCATCTTTCCAAACAGAGTGGAACCATCATACGGGACATTTTTAAATGATGCCTTGAAGGGCACCGAGAAGATACAAAGTCTTTGCTAGATGTGAAGCCTGATGGCAATGCCTGCTCCTGTAGCTCTGATGGTGCCCTCAGTAGCATGAGAGAGAAGCTGCATAGAGGTATTGGCAGTGGAGGTGAAGATAGCCATTCAAAAGGAGAAAACCTTCCTATCCTCTGCCGACATGGACCCTGGGGTAGACTAGGCAACCTCCTTCACTAAGTCTCACTGAAGCCTAGTAACATGCAATGTAGTTCGGCACACATATTGAGAATGTTGCTGAAGAGTAAGCCCAGTTCCCAAAATGGTCTAAGGTCCTAGATTCTTGGCGTATGGACCGTGGAGCTCTCCTGTTTGAGCTCCTTCTTGGTTGCCACTGCCACCATCATGGCATCAACAGGGGGTCCCTTAGACTAGTGTGGTTGTTTGATAGGGGCACTGAGGACCTTATCAGGGCATTTGTGGATAGCCTACACTATGTCAATCTACTTCCATGCCCAAGATGTAACCAGATCCACCAGAAAATCTTTGAGAGGGGACACACAGTAAGTAGAGGGTCCTGGACCAAATGGCTCCAGGAACACTGACTCATCAGGGTTTGCTTTTTGGACAGACTATCCCATGAACTGCTGCAAGACCTTCATGATATCTCCAAATGAGACATCCTCTGGGGGTGATTGGAGGGAACAATCCCCTTCTTCCAAGTTGGTGTCTTCCATGAGAGACTCTGTTAGGGCATCTAAGTGCCTTCTTTTACATGTTCATTTTTGAGAAACCACCTCATGAGGTTTCTAGGGAGGACTCAAAAATGTCTAGCTGTTCCCATGTGGGAGCTCCTTGGCTGAAGAGGCAGCAGGCTGTCCCTGAGGTAGCAGGATGGTGGAATCTGGACCAGAAACAGAGTGAGCCTGGATGGAATCTGAGGATGAGATTGTCAAGGGTCTCAATGGGATCAAGAGAACCCTCTCAACCATGTCAAAGGCAGAAGGAATATGAACCCCCTGAGTTAGGCTACAGTCAGGTCCATAATCCTCTGGCTCAATGGTGGAACCAGAGCTAAATCTCCAGGTGCCGAGACTCTAATTGAAAGGCTCTGCTCCGAGAAACTTGGAGCCAAAACAATCCCCATGGATCCAGCACCAAGGCTATGGTTCCAAGAGCCAGACGGATCCGAGCTCGTCAGATCTGACCTGTTTAAGGTAATGGCCGGCATCGAGGTACTATCTACCATCAGTTCCAACCCCTCGATGACAAGGTTCCTCGGATCCAAGGACTCAGAAGCCATGGGGCAGATTGCAGAAGGAGTAATCAGGATGAAGATGGACTGCATGCCCCTGCTCCAGATGGAGAGGGGGCAGGCAAGACTCCCATCTGTATCTGGGTTAAGATGAATCTCCACATCACACTGTCCACCTTGGCCTTGGAAAGGCTGTGAGTGGATCTGGAGGAAGAGGCTACCGACACCAGCCTAGAGAGGTGGTGAGGTGACACCAATGCCTGGGAATGGCTCCAAGGCACCTCAGGCTTTGGGGAGAAATGGGGAACAGAGTAGGGGAGACCCAATACTAGGAACAGAGCAAAGCTTCACTGGTGGTTTAACTGAGGAAGACCGGTCAGTGGACTGCTTCCTCTGCCTGTCTCTATGTTTGTGCTTATCTCAGTCCCCCGTCCTTCTAGCAGGAGATTGAATCCCAGAATGCCGGGGTGGAGAAAGAAGAAGAAGCCAGGGTAAAAGTAGAAGGGGTGGCCTGGGGTCCTATAGTAGATGGAAGAGGAAGACCCTTCAGAATAAGTTTATTCCTCCTGTCGATCAATGCACAAGGATTGAACCCCATGCAGATCGAGCAGGAGGAATTAAGATGGGCAACCCCTAGACAAACAACCCACAGAGCATGGCCATCAGCTGGGGAAAGCTTATGGCCAAACTCAATGCACTTGTGGAAGCTGTGTCTGGGTGTCTCTGACATCTTACCAAGAGAGAGGCCCAAACAGAAAAAACACACTCACACACACTCCTAGAAATAGAACAGCGAGAGCAAGGAAAGATTTTTTTTTTAAACTGGAGCGAAACGCGAAAGGGGAAGTAATAGGTTCATAGGTTCATAGGTTCATACTAGGCTATCTGCCCGAGGGCATTTACAAGCCTAGCCCATAGTTTTGTGGCTTACGCCACCCCTTTAGTATGGGGAACTATACCCATTATTTTGCTGTGCCTCTGTCGAGCAGTGACACTGAGGTAATCCCTGGGGTATATCTGCGATCTCCCATCCATTGGTCAAGATTTCTCTTGAACAAGGCCAGCGAGGTGCTCTGCCTCACATATACCGGGATTTTGTTCCACAGCATAGGGAGTCTTTGGGTGATGAATCTATCCCTCCAGCACGTCCTATTAATAGCCGTGTCAAGGTTTAAGTCTCCCGCCCTTGTGGCTCTGACGGATCTAGATTTTTTGAGGTGAAGCATATTCATCAAATCTGGGTTTGACATGGCCTTGTATGTTAGGCAAAGGTCACCTCTGAGCAGGCGGTAAGCGACTGAATAGAGTTGGAGTTCTTTCAGTCGGGCAGCATAGGACAGATGTTTGAGACCCTTTATCCTTTTGGTGAGGAACTTAGGAACTTTTGTGGCCTCTCAAGCTGCTGCAAGTGTCGGGTCAGATACATTCCAAATGGGGCATTGTACTCAATCATTGGTCTGATGAGTGATGAGTATAGGGAGACTATGACCTCCCTTGATCTAGATGAGAATCCCTTCATGATAAGGTGGGCAATGTACAAGGTCTTCCTAACTACTTTGGCTACATGGGTGTCGAATGACAGACTACTATCAACTTGGGTCCCCAGGTCCCTGATAACTTCTTCTGTGCTCAGTGGATTGCCACCTATTTGGTAGCTAGGGGTAACCTTGTTTTTCCCGAAGGGTATGACTATGCATTTTTTGGCATTTAACATTAGGCCATGGCTCTGGCACCAGTTATCCATTTCTGTGAGACCCTTCTGAAGGATATCTGTGTCAGATGTGTTTTCTACTATGGCACCCAGTTTGCAGTCATCTGCAAACTTTGTCAGCCATAACCCTCCTGTGTTTGCTTGTACTTCAGAAAAGTAGATGCCAAACAAGAGTGGGCCCAGGACTGAGCCTTGTGGTACACCACTTGTGACAGGCTTTGAGTCAGACATGGCGCCAGCAACTCTGACCCTGTGTGTTCTGTCACTCGGCCAGTTTGCAACCCATCTTGTGATGTATGGGTTGACATTTAAGCTGATGAGTTTTTCAATGATACCCGAGTGGGGTATTGCATCGAAGGCCTTCGCCAGATCGAGGTAGGCTGTATGGACTGCCTTTCCCTCATCAATGGCTTTGGTGACTGTTTCGAAAAAGTCAACCAAGTTTAGAAGGCATGATCTGCCTTTGACAAAGCCAAACTGGGATGGATCCAAAGTCTGCAGATTCCCTATGTCTTTATTTATGAGGTCCATTATGATCCTCTCCATGGCTTTGCAGATAAGGCTTGTCAAGCTGATGGGCCGGTAATTTCCAGGGTCGGTGGATGCACCGCCTTTGTGAAGTGGGACCACAGTTGCAGTGCGCCACTCCCTGGGTACGTATCCAGAGGTAAGACTATGATTAAACAGCTGTCCTAGCTGTGGGTTTAATTCCTCGTTGAGTTCGTGGAGCACACAGCCGGGGACACCATCAGGTCCCATGGATGCTGTGTTTTTTGCTTTGGAGAGAGCAGTTCTCACTTGATAGAAATGATAGAAAGAGAGATTTTTAGATAGAAAGAGAATCTAAATCACTAACTTAAACACACTTACCTAAAAATAGCCTGAAGCAGCGGATCACAATGCTTGAAATGAGAGAGGCAAACGAGATCTTAAGGGAGGAAGGAGACAGGGGGCAATATTTGTAGGGGAAGGAGCTTGGAAAAGATGCTGGAGAAATGCAGCCAAGTCGTATCCATCCTGGATCCATGTCCCACAGGTTGAAGAGCAAATGAAGACAACAACTTCAGATCAATACTTAGCTTTGGCCAAAATGGAAACCCTATTACAAAACCAATTAAAAGAAAAAATATTGAGACTGTGATCAGTGAATACTACAAGTATCTTGGTATCACATTTGAGATTAAACTGACTTCAGTCACCATGCCAACATCATCATAGGTTCATACGTTCAATAGTTCATAGGTAGGTACTAGGCTATTGGCCCTTATATAAGCCTAGCCAAAAACGTACCCTGGCTTTCACCACCCAAAAAAATTATTTTCTTGTGCCCCTGTCAAGCAGAGCCACAGAGGTGATCCCTGGGGTGAATTTCCTATTTCCCATCCAGTCATCAAGATTTTTCTTGAAAAGTGCTAATGAGGTGCTTAGTTTGATATAGATAGGTAGTTTGTTCCAGAGTATGGGAAGTTTCTGGGACAGGAATCTATCCCTCCAGCATGTTCTGTTTATTATGGTGACAATGTTTAGGTCTCTAGAGCATGTAGCTTGGAGGGTTTGGAATTTCTTTAAGTGGAGCATATCCAACAGCTTTGGGTTTGACATAGCTTTGTATGTTAGGCAGAGATCATCTCTAAGTAGGTGATATGTGATAGAGTAAAGCTGGAGTTTTTTGAGACGGTCTGTGTAGGGCATTTGTTTGAGGCCAGTAATCCTCTTTGTGAGGTATTTCTGTGACTTTTCCAGTTGTTGTAGATGTCTTGTGAGGTACATACCAAAAGGGGAGTTGTACTTAATAATGGGTCTAATGAGTGATGAGTAGAGGGGAACAATTACCTCTTTTTTCCCTGGATGACAAACCTTTTGTGATGAGGTGTGCCATGTAGAAGGATTTCCTGACTACTGTGGCGATGTGATTATAGGTTCATAGGTTCATAGGTTCATACTAGGCTATCTGCCCTAGGGCATTTATAAGCCTAGCCAGAGTGTGTTTGGCTTTCGCCACCCATTTTAAATTAATTTTGCTATGCCCTTTTTCGAGGTTAGTATACTGTGTCTCTGTCTAACAGTGACACAGAAGTGATACCCGGGGTAAACCTACGATCTCCCATCCACTCATCAAGATTCCTCTTGAAGAGAGTCAATGAGGGACTCTGCCTAACCTGGATTGGGATTTTATTCCAGAGTGAAGGGAGCCTCTGGGTTATGAATCTGTCCCTCCAGCATGTCCTATTTATTTCAGTGCTGAGGTTCAAGTCTCTCGAGAGTGTAGCTCAATGGGATTTGGATTTTCTGAGGTGCAGCATGTCCATTAATTCCGGGTTGGACATGGCTTTATACATCAGGCACAGATCACCTCTAAGCAGGCAGTATGCCACTGAGTAGAGCTGGAGTTTCTTTAACCGGGCAGCATATGGCATCTGTTTGAGCCCTTTGATCCTCTTGGTGAGGTACTTTTGGGGTCTTTCCAGTTGCTGCAGGTGTCTGATAAGGTACATCCCAAAAGGGGCATTGTACTCAATTATGGGTCTGATGAGGGATGAGTAAAGAGGCACGATGACCTCCCCTGATCTAGATGTAAATCCCTTCATGATTAGGTGGGCTATATAAAATGTTTTTCTCACCACTTTGGCCACGTGGTTGTCAAATGAGAGATTGCTATCAACTTGGGTCCCCAGGTCCCTAATTACTTCTTCTGTACTTAATGGATTACCACCTATGTGGTAATTTGTGGGCACTTTGTTTTTGCCAAAGGGGATGACTATACACTTTTTGGCGTTTAGCTTGAGGCCATGGCTCTGGCACCAGTTGTCTGTTTCTATGAGGCTCTTTTGGAGGATGCTTGTGTCGGCTGTAGAGTCGATTATGGTGCCCAGTTTGCAGTCATCTGCGAACTTGGTCAGCCACAGTCCTTCCGTGTTGGCCTGTACCTCCGAGAAATATATACCAAACAAGAGAGGTCCCAGGACTGAGCCTTGTGGGACGGCACTTGTAACTGGTTTGGAGTCTGACATGGCTTCAGCAATTCTAACCATGTGGGTTCTGTCCTTGAGCCAGTTTGCAACCCATCTAGTGACATAGGGGTTTATATTTAAGCTGGTAAGCTTATCTATAATGCCCGAGTGGGGTATTGTATCGAAGGCTTTTGCGAGGTCCAGGTAGGCTGTGTGGGCCACCTTCCCACGTCAATGGCCTTGGTGACTGTTTCAAAGAAATCAACCAGGTTTAAGAGGCAGGATTTGCCCTTAACAAAGCCAAACTGGGTAGGATCCAGTGTCTGTAGGTCCCCAATATCTTTATTTATGAGGTCCATGATGATCCTTTCCATAGCTTTGCAGACCAAGCTAGTCAGGCTTATGGGGCGATAGTTTCCAGGATCCGTTGAGGCACCACCTTTGTGGAGTGGGACCACTGTTGCTGTACACCACCCTTTGGGTACATATCCTGTAGTAAGGCTGAGACTGAACAGTAGTTTTATGTTTGGGTTTAGCTCTTTTTGGAGTTCATGTAGGACGCAGCCCGGGAAACCATATGGTCCCATTGATGCTGTGTTTTTTGCTTTGGAGAGGGCGGCTCTTACCTGAGCATCTGAGTTGTCAGGGGGGCAGCACTCTGCTGGGATAGATATTTGCAATTTTGGTGGGGGGGGGGGGAGTTTGCACTGAACCTGTCAGCTAGGATGTTGGCAATGTCTGTGGGTTCGGTGTATTTTTTGTCATTTTGGTCTAATTCTGAGCATATCTGGGAATTCCCACCCAGGTTCCTAACATAACTAAAGAAAGCCTTGTGATTATCCGTAGTGTCCTGTGCAATGTTTCTCTCAAAGCTGAGATTTTATGAGTGCCCGTAGTTTTTTGCTAATACTGATCAGAGATGCTTTCCCTTTTTGGGATTTTGCTCTATCATGTAGTAGCTTCCTCCTTCTATTGTATAGTTTGTTTATGGATGGGGTCCACCAGACAGGACGTCTGCCTTTGGAGGATTGGATCTTGGTTTTATTTGGGATTGCATGATCCATGCATTCCTGAAGATGTTCATGGAATGCGTTTATAAAGGATTCTGTGGTCTGGGCCGTATTTTCCACAGGCCCGGGGGCTTTGAAGGATTCCACCTCGGTTTTGAGGAGTGTGAAATTTGTTTTAGAGAAGTTTTTCACTTTGGTTTTCTGTGCCGGGGTTGGGGTCGGGATGTGAATATCCAGTGAGATTAGTTTATGGTCTGATCTTACCAGTGAGGGATGCACTTCTGGTCTGGAGCATAGAGTCCCCATGTTGGTGATGATCAGGTCCAGTATGTTTTCCCCTCTTGTGGGAGTGGTAACAATTTGTTCCATAACATTTGAGTTTATAAATTCTAGGAACCTTTGGGCTAGGGTGTTGGAGCTAGAGTAATGCTCCCAGTCTATGTTTGGGTAGTTGAAGTCGCCCAATATAATGGTGTTTGGAGAGACCTTCATATTTTCCAGTGTTCTCAGGAAGGCCGAGTGGGGTTCCTGAGTTTGGGAGGGTGGTCTGTAACAGGCTATAAACTGGAAGGCAGTTTTACCCACTGTTAGTTGCACATGGATAGTCTCTGATGCTTCGTGCTGTACCACCAACCTGGAGGTGTGGGTATCTTTTTTTTTTTATTATTTTATTTTTTTTTTATTTTTATTATCAAAGGAGAGACTACTGTCCACCTGTGTCTCAAGGTCGCTTATCACACTTTTGGTGTTAAGTAGACTGCCATCTATGTGGTAGCTCATGGGTACAGAGTTTTTACCAAAGGGGATGACAATGCACTTTTTGACACTGAGCTTGAGGCCATAGCTTCAACAACAGGCATCTGTTTCAGTGAGGCCCTTTTGTAGGATGTCCACATCGTTAGGAGTTTTGATTATGGCTCCTAGTTTGCAGTCATCTGCAAACTTCGTTAGGCAAAAATTTTCTGTGTTAGCCTGTACTTCAGAAAAGTAGATACCAAACAGGAGGGGACCCAGGATTGAACCCTGTGGTACTCCACTTGTCACTGGTCTAAGGTCAGATTTGGAGTCTGCTACTATCACAATTTCCATTCTGTCAGTTTGCCAGTTGGCAACCCATCTTGTGACATAGGTATTTAAACCTAGTTTAGTGAGTTTATCTATAATTCCAGAGTGGGAGATGGTGTCAAAAGCCTTGGTGAGATCTAGATAGACTGTGTGAACCACCTTACCCTCATCTATGGCTGTGGTAACTGTTTCAAAGAAGTCTATCAGGTTTAGGAGACATGATCTGCCTTTTACAAACCCAAAATGGGTGGGGTCTAGAGTTTGGAGATTACCAATGTCTTTGTATATAATTTCCATGGCCTTGCAAACCAGGCTCATTAGGCTAATGGGGCAGTAGTTCCAGGGGTCCGTTGTGGCTCCCCCTTTGTGGAGTGGGATAACCATCACTGTACACCTTTCAGTGGGCACAAAGCCTGAGGTGAGGCTATGACTAAACATGGTGCTTAGGTGGAGTGCCATATCATTCAGTAGTTCATGTAGAACACAGCCTGAGATGTTGTCAGGTCCCAGTGATGCTGTGTTCTTGGCTTTGGAGACTGTGGTTTTTACCTGTGCAGCTGTGGTTACAGGAACTTTTGCATTCTTCCAGTATAGAGATGGGCCTTTTAGGGGGTGAGAGGGGGGGTAAAGTTAGCACTGAACCTATCTGGCAGGATGTTGGCAATATCAGTTGGTTCTGTATATTTAGAGCCATTGTGCTGTAACTCAGAGCAGATCTGAGTGCTGCCATTGAGCTTCTTGTCATAGCTATAGAATGCTTTGTGGTTGTCTTTAGAATCAGTGGCGATTTTGTTTTTGTAACTAGCTTTGGAGGATTTTATGAGGAATCTCAGCTTCTTACTGAGGCTGACCAGGGAGTTCCTCCAATCATGGGATTTTACTCTTTTTTGCAACAGTTTATTTCTTCTGTTATAGAGATTGTTTATGGCAGGGGACCACCAGATTGGCTTCCTTTTTTTGGAGGATTGCATCTTGGTTCTTTTAGGGATAGCACAATCGATGCACTCATTTAAGTGCTTATAAAGTGCATTTGTATAGGATTCAGCTGTCGTACCTCTATTGTCTGTCTGCATGGGTGTCGCAAAGTTTACCACTTCTGTCTTAAGAAGCGTGAAGTTGGCTTTGGAGAAATTTTTTACAGTAGTTTCCCTAATGGGAGGTGGGGCCAGGTGGATGTCTAGGGTGATTAGCTTGTGGTCGGATCTGACCAATGTGGAATTGACCTCTGATGTGGAACACCAGTCGGCCATGTTAGTAATGAATAAGTCTAGGATATTGCTTCCACTGGTGGGGGTGTGGATAAGTTCATCCAAGGCATTGGAATTTATGAATTCCAGAAAATGTTGAGCAAGAGTTGGTACATGAGCAGTTTCCCAGTTAATGGCGGGGTAGTTGAAATTGCCCATTATTAGGATGTTGGGTTGTACCCTAATATTTTCCAATGTATCAAGAAATAAGGA